>NW_019154111.1:12423978-12434695 GCF_002288905.1 Enhydra lutris kenyoni | reverse complement strand
GTTCTTTATGGTTCTTAGAGCAGCTCTTTTTCTTTTTCTTTTTCTTTTTGAGAGAGAGAAAGTGCGTCTGGGAGGGGGAACAGAGGGAGAGGGAGAGAGATGATCTCAAGCAGGATCCATGCCCCAATGCAGAGCCTGACCTGGGGCTCCATCCCACAACCCTGAGATAATGATGTGAGCCGAAATCAGGAGTCAGATGCTTAACCGACTGAGCCACCCAGTGCCCCTTAAAGCAGCTCCTTTTACCTAGAAGAGAAATAACTGCGAATAAAGTGCATGTGCTCCTTTGATGGGGCCTGGGCTTGGCCTTTGACAATGGTGGTGAGAGCTATTAATTGCTGAGAAATTCTGGGAGTTTCTATTCCCCCTGATTCTCATGAGCGCTGTATGGTGTGATCGTGCCTGTTCCCATCTCACTTTCACCCCATCCAGACACGGGTTCAGTAGGATGTCCTTCGTTCTTTATGGTTCTTAGAGCAGCTCTTTTTCTTTTTCTTTTTCTTTTTGAGAGAGAGAAAGTGCGTCTGGGAGGGGGAACAGAGGGAGAGGGAGAGAGATGATCTCAAGCAGGATCCATGCCCCAATGCAGAGCCTGACCTGGGGCTCCATCCCACAACCCTGAGATAATGATGTGAGCCGAAATCAGGAGTCAGATGCTTAACCGACTGAGCCACCCAGTGCCCCTTAAAGCAGCTCCTTTTACCTAGAAGAGAAATAACTGCGAATAAAGTGCATGTGCTCCTTTGATGGGGCCTGGGCTTGGCCTTTGACAATGGTGGTGAGAGCTATTAATTGCTGAGAAATTCTGGGAGTTTCTATTCCCCCTGATTCTCATGAGCGCTGTATGGTGTGATCGTGCCTGTTCCCATCTCACTTTCACCCCATCCAGACACGGGTTCAGTAGGATGTCCTTCCTATCAGAGTCCCTTCCTGCGAATTTGGAACTGGGGCCAGGAAAGAGATCTCTAGGAACTGGACTTAAAGCAGATTTTTAGGGCTAACATTGCCCCTCATGTACCTAGGGACCCAGAAAAAGCAGGTTTTCACTGAAGGATAAGAATCAAACCAACCGGGATGCCTGGGTGGCTCAGTCGTTTAAGCCTCTGCCTTCAGCTCAGGTCATGATCCCAGGATTGTGGGATCAAGACCCGTGTAGGGCTCCTTGCTCTGCAGGGAGCCGGCTTCTCCCTCTCCCTCTACTTGCCTCTTCCCCTGCTTGTTCTCTCTCTCTGTCACATAAATAAATAAAATCTTAAAAAAAAAAAAAAAGAATCAAACCAACAGAGAAGGGCAGACAGATGTGACGGATGGTTTTCAAGTCTCTGGTTCCGGTTCATTCCTAAGGCCCATTTGTTTACACCCTCAGGCATCATATACTTCACTAGCAGATTCTTATAATATTTTCCCTTTTTTGCTTAGTCTAGCTCAAGTGGGTTTCTATTACTGGAAACCAAAAGAATCATTTAAACAGTGGTGTGCTGGTAAATGCTTAACAATCGGCTCTGATTGTTAAAAGCCCTGATTTTGTAGCACTTGCTGATTTGCATGATATAAATACTCCCACTCTTGCTTATTTCAGCGACCAAAGTGGCATGAGTGAACGTGGAGTTGGGAAGAGATGAGTGCGTTGACTGGGGAACCGGTCTGAGACAGCTCTGGCGCATCGCAGCCTAAAGGATAACACACATCACACACTTTGCAGAAAATCCCTGTTATACAGAAGGTTCAGGAGTATATACTGATGACTGCTAAGTTGGGAATACTGGAATTAAGAGTTTTTAATTAATTTCCAATGTGCAGAGTCTTGGGGCTCAGGGAGTAGAGCAAGTAGGATTAAGTTTTTAAATAACATTGAAAAAAATTTTTTTTTCAGTATAATCATGATTTGGGTGTATGGGGACTCTGGGAGGTAGGGGACTTGAACCAAAGAAGGGAAAAAGGCTGGGAGTGCCTGTGGAAAGACATGGAAGAAGGTGACCTTCATGAGGGCAGGATCCAGGCCTTGACAAAAAGGAGAAGGTCACTTTCTGCAGGTGAGCAGTGGCATTCTTGGGGTGAGAAGGCAAGGCCACCTGGTGTTCCAGTTCCCCACACCAACAAAAGACTCAATTAGTTCATTCGGCTACCTCCTCTAGAATCTCCTGATCTGTTTTGTTTTTGACTGAAAGCCTTTTATTACACAATAAAGATGAGAAGGTGTAAAATGTATTGTGCTGGGGTGGAACGGTCCTTTTATTATGAGGGAGGTCAAATAATCAATCAGTAAGAGTAAGTCTGACATTAGATCCTTCCCTTCCTTGGTGAGGGGAGGTTGTGGGGTGTGGAGAAAGATGACCCCCAGCCTTTAAGAAGCCCCAACCTAACTACCTTCCCACACTTGCCTCCTCTCTCTGAAACGCCAGTCACCAAATCTTCATATATTGGACTCTTCAAATATTGAAACCCTCCTCAATGTTAAGGCCCGTCTTCTGTGGCTCTTCTGGGCAGGCTGATTCCCACAGTTGAGACCCCTGTTGTAGCCCTGATCCTAGCCGACTATAATGAACCCCAACCTCCTTTTTATGTTTTATGATCAAATAACTGGAGTTTTTGGACATTATGCACGGAGACTCCTAAACTCCCAGAGCTTGAATCTTTGTACTTGAGGTCATGAATGAACATTTCAAACAACTGCATTTGTTTACTTTCAAGGGTACCGATATCTCTGTGCATCGATGTTTATACATGTATTCAAATATTTAGTCCTTGACATTTATACATGGTAAAGTGAATGTGTTGATGTTAGTGATAAGAAGGGCAGATTTTATAAGGTTAGTTCAGTTGAGACAAAGCTGGAAATCATTAGACATCCTGGAAGTGGTGGATTTTCATATCAATTACATATTTGGATGTAAGTCTGTTGACTCTGTTCATTTGTGGGAAAAAGAGAGATAAAAATTAAAGAACATGTATAAAATGCTGAAAAACATTCCTGGAGAATATATCTGAAAGGTGATGTGAACTAATTCCTTACATAAAAATTAATTCCAGATGGAACAAAATTAAAAGATAAAACAAGGAAACCACAAAAGTACTAGAAAAAAACACTAGTAAAAAATTTCCTAATCTCAAAGTTGGGAAGACTTTTCAAGCATAATATAAACAAAACCCAGAAGCCTTAAAAGAAAAGACTTTACTTGGACTGCACACAAGTATTTAAACTTCTGGAGAGAGAGAGAGAGAATGAGAGAAAAAAAAAAAAGTAAATAAAGTGAAAAGGCAAAGGCAAACAGGGAAAATTTTTGGAACACAAAATTAGGGCTAGCCCTAATATCCCCAAATTATAATGAGTTTTTAGAATAAGATAAAGCCGAAGGCGTTAGTACCAAATTGGTCAGCAGAATTGAATAGAAAGTTTACCGAAGAGGAACTCTAAATGATTCTAAATGGTACACAAAAGGATGATCAACTTCACAAATAATTAAATACAAAGGAAAACAAAGTATTTTTCTTACTTTAGACTGACATAGGTCCGGTGTTTGATGATACCAGCATTGGAAAGAAGACCCTTTTGAAGCAATGTTGGTGGGAATGATAATTGGTATAATTTCTTTGGAAGGCAACCTGGGAATATAAAAAATGCTTGTGCTCTGAAACCTAGCACTCTACTGCTAAGAATTGGTCTGACACATGTGTGTGTGTAAACCCACACAAAATAGGTACATACTGATGGATAGTCATTGAAATATTGTATCTGCTTAGATTGCCAAGTTCCCAGAATCTGCTTTTTAGTTATTTATATTTTATTTTTATTTTTTTGAGTAAGCTCCATGCCCAGCATAGGGCTTGAACTCATAATCCTGAGATCAAGCGTTGCATGGTCTACTATCTAAGCCAGCCAGGCGTCATCCGGAATCTTCTTCCTAAAAATGACATCTTTGGGCTGCCTGGGTGGCTCAGTGGGTTGGGCCTCTGCCTTCAGCTCGGGTCGTGATCTCAGGGTCCTGGGATCGAGTCCCACATCGGGCTCTCTGCTGGACGGGGGGCCTGCTTCCTCCTCTCTCTCTCTCTCTCTCTCTCTCTCTACTTGTGATCTCTCTCTGTCAAATTAATAAAATCTTTAAAAAAAAATGACATCTTTATCATGTTGTTTTCTGATTGGAAGTACTTGGGTGCATTGTAAGAAACTCACAGAACACAGTTATGTTAAAAAAGAAAGTAAATCCCACCCCAAAGATGATAACTGTTAATAGGTCCGTGCACATTATTTCCAGACCATTTTTGTGCATAAACATGTGTAATGAGCTTGAATCTTGCTTTTCAAACCTAACAAATGAATAGATTCAGACAAATATTTGAGATCTATTTCTCCTCATCCCAACTCTTACTATTTGTTACCTGAAACTCAGGAGCTGAATACATTCAGAAAACTTGGTATCCTTCACCATCTGAATTCACTACACATATTTGAACTCTTGCTCTCTGAATTTAGAAATAAATAAATTTGGATAGCCAGGGATCATCGTACAAATATTTTTTCTCTTACAAAAGAAGAATCGTAATATATGTTATTCAACAACTTGCACTTTTTTGTTTATACATATATTTTTTACACCATTCCATGTTAGTTCATAAAGATCTATCTTATTTTTTTAATGCTCACATAGTACTCCACTGTAGAGTTATATCATAATTTATTGAGTGAGTTTCTTTTTGATGAGCATTTACTAGTAACCTAAGTATATACAGTAACATAGAAAGGTGTCCCAATAATACATATATATTTTTTCTCTTCCCTTCCCGCTCTGAGAGTGTCTGACTATGGATCCACTTTTAATTTAGAACTACATGGTTTGGCTCTTAATTATAAACTAGATTATAATTATACTTTTAATGTATGCGTGTTTATCTCATCTCCCCACATACTGTAAATTGTGAGCTCTCCGGAACGAGAAGTTATCTTCACTTCTCTGTCTTCCAAAATGCTCATAAAAATATTGGGCACAGACTTTGGCAGGTGTTCAAAAAGTTACACATAGTGTTATCCTCTGACCCCGCAATCCATTCTTTTTAAACACAGTTTTTGAATCTGATTTAAAATTTGTTTTATATCAACTGCATTTTTTACTTTCTATCTTTTGACCTCCTTCACCCAAACAAAATTTTTACCTTAAAAAGTAAGTTGGGGGGCGCCTGGGTAGCTCAGTGGGTTAAAGCCTCTGCCTTCGGCTCAGGTCATGATCCCAGGGTCCTGGGATTGAGCCCCGCATCGGGCTCTCTGCTCAGTGGAGAGCCTGCTTCCTCCTCTCTCTCTCTCTGCCTACTTGTGATCTCTGTCTGTCAAATAAATAAATAAAATCTTAAAAAAAAAAAAAAAAAGTAAGTTGGACAGTATGTATGGCCCGTCTAAAATTCTGTGAAAGAAAGAAATAAGCTGGTTAATATAGATAGAGAAAAAAATTTTGACTGATAACAGTCATCAGAGGTAGAGATTGGGATAAGGGAGTGTGGGCAGCAAGAGAGGTAGTACCTTTTTTGTTACGGTTTTTAATAATGTTTAAATGTTTTTACTATGCAAATATTATTTGAGAAGCAGAGAAAGTAAATATAACAATTATACAAAGATACCATAAGCATGTTCCTTGTAATATGCTTTGAATAGTAAAAAATTGGATATCGTAAATAAGAATTGGTTGAATAAGTTCCAGTCCATCCATATAGTGGAATACAATTCAGCTCTCCCCAGAATACCGTTATCAAGTCACACTCACAAAAATAAGGGAATCTGGGTGGTTCAGTTGATTAAGCGTCTGCCTTCAGCTCAGGTCATGATCCCAGGATCCTGGGATGGAGTGCCACGTTGGAATCCTTGCTCAGTGGGGAGCCTCTTTCTCCCTCTTCTCTGCTCTCCCCCAACTTGCACATGAGTGTGCTCTCTCAAAAAAATAAATAATTTAAATCTTTAAAATATAAGCAATAATAATATGTTCTTATATAGCTAAAACTGTTAATTATTTCTAGGAGTAATTTAGCTTTCAGAGTTATTTCAATAATGTTTCAATTCTTAATAAGCAGCATGAATTACTTTTTCAACTCAGATAAAAGGCTCTTACTTAGTCCATGTTGAAATTAAGGATTTTATGATTTTTTTTTTACCCCTTTATTCTATCCTGTTAAATCAGGTAAGTCTACTTTTAACTTTTATGCATTATACCTTTTTGTAAGTCTCAGGAAACTATAGTGTATTTTAGTAGGAGACTGTTTAGATGCCTCTTTTTTTTTTTTGTCTAGACAGTGTCACCCAGTAGAAATTTAAATCTAAGCTACATATGTTATCTAAAATTTTCTAGTAATTGGGGGTGCCTGACTGGGGGTTCAGTCAATGGAGTATGCAACTCTTGATCTTGGGGTCATGAGTTCAAGCCCCATGTTGGATGTAGAGATTACTTAAATAAAACTTCAAAAAAAAAAGATAGAAGGAAACAGGTGCAATTAATTCTAATAATGTTTTATTAACCCAATATAGCTATACTATCTAATCTATACTAGCTCTACTATCTAATAAATGCTATCATTTGACATGTAATGAATATAAAAATTATTAATGAGATATCTTATATTCTAACTTTCATACTAAGTCTTTGAAATCTCGTGTGTTTTACCATCACAGCATATCTCAATTTGGGTGCTCAATTTTCAGCAGTTAAAATGTCTTACCAAGAGGCGCCTGGGTGGCTCAGTAGGTTAAAGCCTCTGCCTTCGGCTCAGGTCGTGATCCCGGGGTCCTGGGATCGAGCCCCACTTTGGGCTCTCTGCTCAGCAGGGAGCCTGCTTCCCCCTCTCTCTCTGCCTGCCTCTCTGCCTACTTGTCATCTCTGTCTGTCAAATAAATAAATAAAATATTACAAAAAAAAAAAAAGGCTTACCAAAACATTGTAGTGTGCTTAAAGGAAACATATTTTACACTGCTTTAGGTCTTAAAATTAAGTTAAAATTAATTAAAATAAAATTTAAACATTCAGTTCCCCAGTCATACTAGTCACATCTCAAGTGGCCATAAGCTACACGTAGCTGGTGGCTGCATTATTGGACAGTGCAGATAAAGAACATTTCCATCATTATAGGAGGTCTATTGAACTGTGCTGGTCTAGACATTGAGCTCTTGGCTGATAAAATCTTATTCATCTTTGGAGCCCTATTACATAATGGTGCTGGTCATGCAGGAGATCGTCCATAATTAAGAGATTTATTCATGGATCCTGAACTGAGGTGACCATAAATGGGAACCTAACGCAGAAAGAGAAGGGTGAGAAGACAAATCTTCAGAGCTTGGCCTTGGGTGGCTCTGTTGACTTCCGGCTGAGGAAGGACAAATAGTTATTATATTGGAGGTCTTTTGAGCTTGGTGTTGCAAACAGTTAATGACGTACAGAGTCTGTTTGTTCTCCCCAACTGACTTAATATAAAAAAGAATTTATGGGGGTGCCTGGGTGGCTCAGTGGGTTAAGCCTCTGCCTTCGGCTCAGGTCATGATCCCAGGGTCTTGGAATCGAGCCCCATGTCGGGCTCTCTGCTCAGCGGGGAGCCTGCTCCCCACCCCCTCTGCCTGTCTCTCTGCCTATTTGTGACCTTTCTCTCTCTGTCAAATAAATAAATAAAATCTTAAAAAAAAAAAGAATTTATGTAATGGACTTGCAGACCTAAGCAAGAGTAAAGACTGTCTTTGGAAGATGGTGGGGTGCCCAGTGTAAACTGGATCCCACTGGATCCACATAATGGTCGTTTGCTGGTGGCAGGAGGGGGCAGCAGAGAGCTTCTAGGGCCGTGCGCTCTGGGGAGCCCTGAAGTACTCATAGGAGGGGAAATGGAGTATTAGGGTGAACTCAAATCAGGAACTCAAGACCAAAAGGAAAGCCAGCCTAGTAAGCTCTGTATCAAGAGGGACGCCAAACCAAGTTGAGACCAAGGTCTAAGAAAAGAGGCTAGGGTCTGTAGTTTTCCTACCCCACCTCAGAGGGAGATTTGGTCTTTTCTTTCTTTCTTCCTTTCATTTAAATTTTAAGCCAAATGAGGGAAATTAAAATTACTGTTAGCCACAGAGAACATTTGGGAATTTCTGCAACCAAATCACTAGGTTAACTTTTGGGGGTATTTCTTTCCTATATCATCCTTTTTCTTTTCCCTGCTACATAATTTGAACATGTGTTTTGTTTTGTAAGTGGTATGTAGGTATTTATTTATTTATAAGTGGCTTTTATTTTTTTAAATTTTTTAAAATTAAAAAAAAAAGATTTTATTTATTTATTTTTGTGTGTGTGAGAGAGAGATCATGAGCATGAGAGGTGGGGAGGGGCAGAGGAAGAAGCAGACTCCCAGCTGAGCAGGGAGCCAGGTGAGGGACTTGATCCTAGGGCCCTGAGATTATGACCCGAGCCGAAGGCAGACACTTAAACGACTGAGTCACCCAGGCATCCTGTAAGTGTTTTTTTAAAAAAACTTAATATTCTGTGAATCTCTTTCTTTGTCTTTACATATTCTTAGTATTCTTGTACAACATCATTTTAAAATTAAATTAAAATTTATTTTTAAATTTTTATTATTGAAGTATAGTTGATGTACGATGTTATATTAGGTTCAAGTGTACAACATAGTGCTTCGACAATTCTATACATTACTCTATGCTAACCGTGATAAGTGTGGTCACCATCTATCACCAATACAATGTTACTAAAATATTACTGATCATATTCTCGGGGCCCCTGGCTGTCTCAGTCAGAAGGGCATGTGACTCTTGATCTCAGGGTCATAAGTTTGAGCCCCATGTTGGGTTCAAAGATTACCTAAAATAAATACAATTTAAAGAAAACAGTATTATTAACTATAGTCTTTATGCTGTACTTTTCATCTCAGTAACGTATTTACTTTATAACTGGAAGTTTGTATCTCTTAATCTCCTTCACTTACAACATGATTTTTAATGGTCCCCTCATCTTTGTTAGGTGTAGATTTGCTCTGCCTGATTTAACCAATTGCCAGTTAGAAGACATTAGGATTTTTCCAATTTTTTACTGTTCGAAATAATATAAATACTAGGTAAATCTTTGTGCTTCTCCATAATGCTTTTCTTAGAATAAATGTCTAAAAGTAGAATTGTTAGGAGTTAGTTGGATAGTTAGGGCAGGGCCAGAGTCCCCAGCAAGAAAATATGGAGTCAGGACAGCTAAAATAAAACAGCACAGACATCCTGTTTGCAGCTTAGACAGGACCTCACTACCATGCTGCTCTGCAGCCTTTGCAGAAATGACTTCTGCAAAACATTCTAAAATAAGACAATGTACCACAAAGCATTTGTCAATATCACTGGCAAGGGCAGTTAAGACATAAGCCCCCGGATGTCAGCAAAAAAAGACCGGCAGCACGTGGACACGAACCTAAGAGGTAGACAGATAATGTGACCAAAGCCCTAACTGGCACGACTCAGCACACTCTGATTGCTTAAGATGGTTCTGCAAAAGAGCTCGTAAAACCCCCTAAACTTAGAAACTCGGGGGAGACCCTTTCGGGTCCCTTTCCCTCTCAGTGAGCTTTATACTTTTGCTCAATAAACTTTGCTTTGCTGCCTACCCCTTTTCATCTGGTCTACCTCTTCGCTCTTCTTTGAAGCAGCGTGACCAAGAACGGCGGGCACTAAAGGCAGAGAAATTCTGAAACAGAATGCTAGGTGCAAAGGCACATATTTGGCTTTCAGTTGCCAAATCCCTTGGAAATCTCTTGGAAGTCTCTAACAGTGTACACTCTTCCACCAGTACCCATTTTCCCAAACCTTCTACCAATTTGGGGTAGTATTAAAAATAAGTGAGGAGACAACCATCTCCCACAACCAAAAAACCCAACAACTTTGCCAACTTGACAGGTGAAAAACCAGAAGAAAGCAAAAAAAAATGTCATGTCATTTTCAAAAATAGCATTTCTTTGGTTACTAGATATTAAATATTTTTTAAAAAAGGGTCATATTGTGTGTGTGTGTCTATTTTTCTTACTGTCCGTTTCTTTTCTTCTTTTTTTAAAAGATTTTATTTTATTTTATTATTTTATTTTTAAAGATTTTATTTATTTATTTATTTGACAGACAGAGATCACAAGTAGGTAGAGAGGCAGGCAGGCAGAGAGAGAGAGAGAGGGTGGAAACAGGCTCCCTTCTGAGCGGAGAGCCTATGTGGGGCTCAATCCCAGGACCCTGGGATCATGACATGAGCCGAAGGCAGAGGCTTTAACCCACTGAGCCACCCAGGCGCCCCAAGATTTTATTTTTAAGTAACCTCCACACCCAACATGGGGCTCAAACTCACATCCCCGAGATCAAGAGTCGCACCCTTGCCTGAGTGAGCTGGCCAGGTGCTCGGGTGTTACTGTCAATTTTCTACAAGATACTTTCCTGTAGAGTTTTCTAACTGGCCTCTTCCCAGTGAGGATATTAATCCTTGAAAATACATGCTGCAACAAACAAAGGAATAGTTGCATATATTTCCCACTGTATATTGCCTTTCCATGATATTTGCACATGGCTTCCCAGAAGTTTTTTTTTTGTTGTTTTCCTTTTTTTTTTTTTAATTTTATTTTTTTATAAACATATATTTTTATCCCCAGGGGTACAGGTCTGTGAATCACCCGGTTTACACACTTCATAGCACTCACTATAGCACATACCCTCCCCAATGTCCATAACCCCACCCCCCCC
>NW_019154111.1:12253713-12418978 GCF_002288905.1 Enhydra lutris kenyoni | reverse complement strand
CTCCGCCCGTCCTACCTTTCAGAAAGTGGTTGATTTTCTGTTTCTAGAGTTGCTGTTCTTCTTCTCTTCGATCTCCCGTTGGATTTGTAGGTGTTTGCAATCTTTAGATAAGCTATCTAGCTGATCTCCTGCTACCTGAAGTAGTCTCAGCCTGCTACTTCTCCGCCATCTTGACTCCCAAGCCCTGTTTTCCTTTTTAAATGAACTTATTTTTGAGTACAATTTTATGTTTATGGGAAAGTGGCTGAGACAGTACGGAGAGTTCCTACCTACCTTTCATCCCATCTGCCCTAGTGCTCCCTTCTACATAACTGTAGCGATTTGCCCAAACAAAACAATACCAAGCAGGATTGAAAGTTGTCTGTTTATGGGTGCCAGAGAACCAAGCCAACTCACACCATCTTCATCTTCCTCCGATGGAAAATCTAGTTGAAAGTTTGGTTGATGGACATTTGGAGCACGTTCTTTTCAGACACCATGATTTTGTGGATTTTCCGGGCAGAGCACAGAAATCTATGCCATTCAGAATGTTCTGAAATTTATCATTCACCGTTGACTAACAGAGCTGTGGGACTCTTTTTACTATGAACAATAACGTTTCTACATGCCAAGGGCATTCAGAGTTTTGATTTTGAAGGGCTCTGGAGCCTGGAAACTCCGCTGGAGGATTTAATCTCCTGTGGTTCCGTTTAATCCCTCACTCTCCCCTCGATCAGGCCGCTCACTTCCTGGGGTTAAAGGGCAAACGTGGGAAGTGTGCCTAACATCATCCTTAATAGGAAGTAACATGCCGTTAGAAGAGAGCTATCATCTTTCTCTTTCTAAATTACAGCTTCCCCACTGATAGCCTGATAAAGAAGCATTTGGTCTAAAACGGTCTTTTCCTAGAGCAGAGTGGAATTACCTGGATGACAGGACAGGATAGTGTCAGAGCAGTGACCCATGGTCTGAGCATGGAGCTCCTTGTGCCTGCTCCACTTCTGATCAGCCCTGACCAGGGGCTTTGTGTAAGTCCCCTCCTGTCTGGCGCCTCATTTCCTCATCTGCAAAGCAAGGGCACTCCCAATGATCTCTTTCCGGTAGGAGATTTTTCTCAGTGATTTTCAAAAACCGATTTTCTTGGAGTTGATGGATATGTTTATGATATGGATTGTAGTCATGGTTTCCTGGGTGTATATATATGTCAAAACTTATCAAAGGGCATATTTTACATACAGGCAGTTTATTGTTTGTCATGTATATCTCAACACAGCTATCTAAAAAGAGATTTTATCCAGCTTCTAGAATGATGAGGCAAGAGAAAAGACAGTGGTCTGTTCTGATAAAAATCTGTTTCCATTGTCAGTAATAGAGAGAAATGAACAGTGCTTTCTGGAGTTTCCTTACAACCTCCTACTAAGGTTTGTGTTTTCTCCTTCTCCGGTTTCTATTTGTTATTTAAAAGGACTATTTGCATCCATTCTAGGGAATGTTCATTCTGCTCATCCCAGGCATCATCCTTGAAGTAGACTGCCCAAGACTCAAGAGTGTGGGGTCCAAGCTTCTCTTGGATGCCCATTGCGGTTCTACATTCATTTCCAATATCCTTTTCAGGAAGAGAAGAGAATTGTCATTCCTCTAACAAAATGAATGCAATTCATTGGGTAGTTTGTTTGAAATCATGTTGTATTAGGGGCGATAAAACAAATTCTCCCAGTGGAACTTCACAGCGTGACGTGTGGGAGAGGAGAGGAGCTGTGGGAGGCTGCGTGGAGGTGGTGGTCTGCTCTTCCTGCAATGTGCCCTGGAAAGCATCCTTTCCCCGACTTCTTCCACTCTCAGCCAGGCACCGGTCACTCAGCGCAGACTCGAGATTCTCCCACGGAAATACTTTTGAGCCCCGCTCACACATTCACGCACCACTTTAAATCAATCTGGATTTCTCCCAGAAGCTCTTTACCTGACTCTTTGCTTCCAGGGTCCCTGCCCTGAAGCCCACCCTGCCAGATTGATCATTCTCAACACTGCCTTCTTCAATCACTTGCAAGCTCAGCAGCCTCCCGAGGCTATTTCCCCCTTTCATCAGGGGTAAACTCTACTTGGACCACGAGGACTTCATTAGCAGCCCTTCTCGTATCTTTTCCTGTTTCACCTTTCTCGCCATGCCCAGTGGCCAGAAAGGTGTTTCGCCATGTCTGCCCAAGTGGGGCAAGTTTCTGCCTGGACCCAATCACGTGCCCCATGTTTTTCAGTTCCGGACCTTTCTCATCTCTTGCTACCACCAGCTTGTCCTGAGCAAATTCTACCTGCTTTAAAACTCACTATGCTCAGACCCCATCTTTCCCCAGAAGCTTTTACTGATTCTCCAAGTACATTCCAATTTCTATGAGTACTGTTTACTTGCTGGGAGCAGGACACATGAGGATGAATTCCGGCCTCTGTCTCTTGGTTTCTGTCTTCTCCCTGACACCCAAGAGAATGAAAAACCGAGTTGATCCAGGAGTTTCTTAAACCGGAAACACCATGCTGGATACATTCCCCCTTCAAGTATGTACTTAAGAACTCTAACCCCTGGATTCAAAGTGTGTGTGGAGGAAGAATTTGATACACAGAGGACAGAAGAAAATTTCCTTGTGTCTGTTTGTGGTTGATTCTTGCTGAGCTGGACATAATGTGTGTGAATGATTAAGTGCAATAAGGTATGATTTCTAAAAATAGGTAGTTCGATCTTTCTCTTCTGCAATGGAGAACAAAGTCAGATTAATGTAGACTTATGTTTATAGACAAGGAAAGATCACCTTTGTTTAAAAAAACCCTTTGCTTAAAAATCAGAAGATATGGTATCATCTTGTCTTCAAGAAAAAGCTCTAGGGGCGCCTGGGTGGCTCAGTGGTTTAAAGCCTCTGCCTTTGGCTCAGGTCATGATCCCAGGGTCCTGGAATTGAGCCCCACATTGGGCTCTCTGCTCAGTGGGGAGCCTGCTTCTTCCTCCCTCTCTGCCTGCCCATCTGCCTGCTTGTGATCTGTCAAATAAATAAATAAAATCTTTTTAAAAAGAAAAAGAAAAAGCTCTAAAACACGAAAGAAATTTGGAAAGATATATACCAAATGATTTTCTTTGGGTGGAGGAACTACTGGTGATGAAATGAAATACTTCCTTTTTATACAAACTTTCTATAACAAGTAACTTCATTGTCTTAATCAGAAAGACATTTTCATTTTGGGAAAAAGCACAGAAACAAGGACATCAATTTGGTACAAATGCAGATGGATCACTTTAGAAACAGTCCAAAATTGAATATTAAAAGGCCTTCTGTTTTGTTTTATTATAGAGTGAGGACAGGAATGGGCCACCTCTACAGGGAGATTCAGCAGATGTGGACTGAGTGATTGTAGTGTTTCAGGGTAAACATTATAAAAATAAACAAATGAGCAAACTAATGGAATGTGATAGACAGGACGCTGGCGTAATTACTATAAATGCTGTGCCCTTTTTTATTTGTTTTTTTCTTTTTTGTTTTTTGGGTTTTTTTTGGTCAGACACCCAAAAAAGACTTTAACCTCGGAAATATTAATTTGGCTTCTATCACCAGTCAGTTAGTGGCACTTTATGTTCTAAATAATAAACACATGATTTGCCCTTGGTATGCTCTAGCAATTTTGTTTTCCGTCCATCAAAGTTTGTTATCTCATTGCAGGAATGGAAAATGTACGGATTGGACATATCACACAGGTGGGTGTCTACAGCCTTGAGAATTGGACATGCAGGTGGGAATTTTACCATGTGGGCATTGAACTTGAGTTCTTACACAGATCAGCCTCAGCCATGGGCCCTATAAATAAAGTTCGGGAGTCACTGAATTCTGGACTCTGGGAAGACCCTTCACCATGAAGTTGATCCTGGTTTTTTGTGCCCTTCTGGGGCATATCTACTGTCGAGAAACATTTGAGGGGTAAGTTATGCTTTCTGGTGCCTGTTTGAACTTTTTTTTCACCTGATTCAGAGGGTCTCATCGGATAGTTGCAGAATAATGGGTGTAAGTGTACGGCATTTTCAGATTTAGAGAGGGAATAGTGGGAATAAAGGAATGAGTGACCCAAGGAAGAGATGAATGACACCTAAAGGAAAAAACAGAGTGAAATCTGAACACATATACCTTTCTCTCTCCCCCGGTGATCATAATGAGGGATGATAGGCGTCAGTGAAAATAAAGCAGTCTGGCTGATTGTCTCAGTGCATCTCAGTAAGTGATGGTTTCTCTTCCACCACCTCCTCCTGGCCATTCTGGTCTTTGCCCTCCACGTCAGCCCTTGTCCTCCCTACCTGCAGATCTAGCGCCCAGGCCATGTAACCTCATGAGCTGGGAGGACTGGGGGTGTAGATTTCAGCCCAAACTCAACTCTTGTGGCGTCACAGGATTCACCTTTGCTCTAAAGTACTTTGATTTCAAGATTCTGTGAAAGGCTTTGGGCAGCATTTCTTAAAGAGTTCCATGGAATTAAGGAAGTGATCAAGTAAGTCTGGCCCAAAGAAGTTGGTGTCAAATAAACTTGGGAATCAGAGGGTTTAACAAACTGTAGGATTTCTAGTGACTTTTACTGAAATTGTGTGTATTATAAATGTATAAGAAGGGATATAGGTTGTTACATTTACCCATTTTTTTTTTGATCATCAAACTCCTTTCACTTTTTTTTTTTTTTTTTTTTTTAATGTGCTGAATGACTCAAAGGGCTACTGTTCCTTAGAGCACACACCAGGAAATTTAGCCCAAAGCAGTACTTTTCTCAGGGCCTTCCCATTACAAAAGGGGGCGGGGGGGGGGTCTCCTGGGTGTCTGCGCTAACCAAAAGGAATGAGACTCAAATGGAAGAATTTTCAGATCACAGGGCTGGTGTCTCCTTGTAGGCAGAAGAGCTTTGAAGATCTCATACTCTATTACTTAAGTATTTTACTAGCATTCATTGGAAATGCATGGCACTTGGTGTCAGAAGACCTGGGTTCTGGTCCTCGTATATGGCTCTTTGTACCAAACCTTGCCCTGATGCACAAATGCTCAAGGCAATGACTCAGGAAGTCAGCCTAGTTGGAGAAAGGACAGAGGAGAAGAAATCTCCTGCCAAGGAAGGGTTATACGAATCCAGATCTACTCCCCCACTTATTTCTAAGGATATGTGTTTGCTTGTTTTGCAACTTCTCTTTCTCGCCAAGGAGTCCTTGATATCCTTTATTCCTTATTATACATGTGTACGGGTGTGTGTGGAGAGCACAGCATGATTTTTCAGGGTCCCCGTTGTCTCTGGCATACCTCAAGCTTATGCCACATGAATGGGGTTTGGAGATGGAACTCTAATACATTTCAGTTAACAACAATAAAACATGGTAGGTCTATCCAGATGTGAATTCAATTTCTTCTTACAAGCACCAACTTAATGATTCCACTTAAAAAAAAAAAAAAAAGAAAAGCAAAAAAACCTCATTTCTGAAAAGCAGGAACAGACAAGTTTTAAAAGGTATTGCTTTATGACCAGCAGGTGTTATTTTATAAATAATCATTAGCTAAAGGAAAGGTAACTTTAATGGCAAGCTTCCTGCTAGGAGTAGGTACACCTCTCAATTATTATCTAGATACCATTTCCTGGGGGGGAAGTAAAGCCATTCTACCAAGTCCTCATTGTGGGGATGTGGGTCAGTATACAATTTATTAGTTTCTCAATTGTCAAAGAGATTATTAACTGCTCCATTAACCTCATACATGCAGGGAGTAACAGGAGCAGAAAGCAGCAGGAAACAGTGTCCAGCTTTTGCTTTTAAGGTCATGTCTGTGGTTAATATTCTTAGGGACCAGGTTCTCGAGATCTCACCAAGGAATGAAGAACAAGTAAAACATCTGGTGGAATTGGAGGCTGAAGAACATCTTCAGGTATCCATTCTAAAGGGAGCTTCTGTTTCCCAAAGTGACTACTCCACAGTTAGACACGATGATTGGGATCTCTGACTTTGGACTGTATCTCATCTTTCCTGACATAGTGTGGAACACTAACTCGCGGAGCTGAGATGCAGAAAGCTTGGGCTGTAGTTCCGACTCTGTGGCACTGGGGAAGTCACCTACCTTCCCCGTGTCTCTTTATCCCATTCAGTATAATGAACATAAACATACCATTCTTCTATCTCACAGGTTTATCGTAAGAGTGAAAAGAGACTGAATGTGAAAGTTACTTTGAAAAATTGTTGAACAGCTTTAATGCATTATTTCCATCCTACGATAATATACAGTATTAATGTTCTATTATGAAATGAATTAGATTGCTTGAATGTCAACTGTTAAAAAAAACTGCCATAGTTTTAAATAATCTTTGCCTTCTGCCAGTTTTAATATCTAAACATGGTTGGGGGGGGGCAAATGATAGGACACAAAGGCCCCGGCTTGGATATTTAAAAACCCTTTTGCAATATCAGAGTGATTCTGCAGTGATTCTAGTCTTATGGGCTGGAGGTAAAATAGATAAAAATTGATTCCTGGAAACCTGTCCATTTCCCTGGAATAACCCTCTTATTGCCTCGGCCTTTTACCCCTTCCAGCTTGATTTTTGGAAATCACCCACAACCCCAGGGGAGACAGCCCATGTCCGAGTTCCTTTTGTGAATGTCCAGGCAGTCAAAGTTTTCTTGGAGTCCCAGGGAATTGCTTATTCCATCATGATTGAAGATGTTCAGGTAATTATCCCACCAACCATCCTTCCAGAGTCTCGCTGGTTTACATGAACTGAAGATCCATCCTTTTTTGTCCTTGGATACCCTCTGCCAGGGAAAAGGACCTGTGGGCATTGCTAGGGCCTTCCTGGAGTCTTGACTACCCCTGACACTGACCCTCTCCCTTTTGCATTTGGCATAAGTGCGATATGGTAACTAAAATCTTAAGGGAGGGTGCCTGGGTGGCTCAGTGGGTTAAGCTGCTGCCTTCGGCTCGGGTCGTGATCTCAGGGTCCTGGGATCGAGTCCCACGTTGGGCTCTCTGCTCAGTGGGGAGCCTGCTTCCCTCTCTCTCTCTCTGGCTACCTCTCTGTCTACTTGTGATCTCTGTCAAATAAATAAATAAAATCTTAAAAAAAAAAAAGGAAATAAAATCTTAAGGGAGAGGGCAGAACAGAACCTTTGACATGAAATGTAAAGTACAAACTGAAGAGTGTTCATTTAAGTGAAAGCAAAATGTTTTCGTTTAGTTTTTAATTGGGGGTTAACTTGGGTGCTGGTTTCCCAGAAGGGTAGGAGAGCCATAACACAACCACGGGACCAACTGTCATCCTATATTTGCAGCATCTGGCTGGCCAGAAGTCCCGTTAGTGCCTAATCCCCTTTCAAGATGTTTCCAGCATAAGGGAAAGGCATGACCCCAGAGCCTGTATAACAGGAAGAGGATGCTTGGGACCGGGGACCTGAGTGTTAGCATTTCCCTCACAACTGTAGATGCAGATGGATTGCTGTAAACTAATCACAGGTGTGGCTGGTTTACCTTAGGTTCTGTTGGACAAAGAGAATGAAGAAATGTTACTTAATCAGAGAAGACAACGGGATGGTAACTTCAACTTTGAGGCTTATCATACTTTGGAAGAGGTAGGTGTTTCAAAATGAACGCCAGAGAAATGGGCCGTTTTCTCCTCTGATGACAAGGCTTTTACTTGGACCTGGTGATTTAATGGGAAGTATTCTCATATGGTTTCCTAACTTCTTCAGTTTTCTCTAGGATTTCACAGCCAGTAACAGTGTCACTGCTTCAAGGCAGCACCCTGAGGCCCACTGGCCCATCCCAAGAGCCATTCCATTATTTGGAATTGTCTGGGAGTGTCTTAAGTGGGCACACAACAGCCTCTTCAGCTGTTGAGCCTCTCCTGTCAAGGCCCCTCTGCCGATTTCTGACCCATGCTGCCCACAGAGCCATTTGAGAGCAGTGCTTCCTGGCTGCCATTGATGATGGAATCAGGGGCTTCCCCAGCACCTCTGACTTTCAGCGGAGGGTTGGGTCTCCCAACCTGACCAGTGCTCTGAGACCTAATAGCAGCAAAGTCTTGTGAGGTCTCTGCTGTCTTTCCTGAGTTGTTGGTGTGAAGAATGCTTCCTTCCTCCAGCTGGGTGACACACTGCCACCTGGCCATCTGCTTGCCTCTTCTTGACATAGAGCTTTTCTTGGGTTCACGGGGGTCCACTTGCCTAAATGATTTGGAGTGGGGGAATGGAGGGGAGGAGAGAAGAGATGGGGTTTGGAGGATAACAGAGGGAGGTGAAGGAGTAGCACAGAGCCAGAAAGGAGGAATCTGGTGGGTACTCATCCCCTAAGCCAGCAATTTTAAATGCAGAGAAGTCTGAAACTACCCCCCCCCCCCCCCCCCCCGCGATTTATTTGGTGGCAAAAGCTAACCTGACCTAAACTCATCTGGGGGCAAACTCTGACCTAAATGGACTTGCTACTCATTTGTTTTACTGCCAGAAATATTAATATCTCTGAATATGGAGCAATGCCACATGTATAATACGCAATATAGGCTTCCTCCGACTTTTTTTTTTTTAAAGATTTTATTTATTTATTTGACATAGAGAAAGAGAGAGAACAAGCAGAGGGAGCAGCAGAGGGAGAGGGAGAAGCAGGCTCCCCACTTGAGCAGAAAGCCCAACGGGAGGCTCCATCCCATGGCCCGAGATCATGACCTGACCTGAAGGAGGATGCTTAACCCACTGAGTCACCCAGGCGCCCCCTTCCTCCGACATTTCTTTAAAAATCAATCAATCTATCTATCTATCTTAATTTGAAGTATGTATAGCTCCTAAGGGTTTCAGATAAGGGGTTACGAACCAGTACAGAGAATGAGGGATACAGGGCGTGAAGAAAGCAAGGGGCTTGCCCGCTCTCCTTGCCTGGCCTCTCCAATTGGCGTCTGTGTCCCGCAGAGAACAAGCGCTGGCAGCGCGGCTGGAGGGGCCCTTTCCATGCCGGCCACTCTCCAGACACGCCCAGGCACGTCCCAGGCTCAACCAGGGCCACAGCTTGGGTGCCCCAGCCGCGCAGCATTTCAATCAGCCTCGCAAGTAGGAGCCCAAGGAGCTGGGGACAGAAGTGCCTCAGAGGCCACCTCCCCGTCGCCCCGGGCCTCAGTCAGCCCCGATGTCCGGCCTCCAAATCCACCTTTGGGGGTGGGGGGCGCTGCCATTCGTGTCCCTCTGCTAATGAGGCGAGCAGCTCTATGGCCGGGGAAGCTGCCCGTCCATTCTGGGCTGAGGAGAGCCACAGGCAAGCCAGAGAAGTGCCATTTTGTTGGAAGCACGAAACTGGAACGAGCCGGCTCCGCTGCCACAAAATGGCTTCCCCCTCCCCAGCCCCTGCGGACGCCCGGTGACTCATCATGTCTTCGCTTGGGGGTCCATCGTCCCCATTCCGACAGCATCCGCCGCGCTGCCCTCTCCGTTCCCGGAGGGAATGAAAAGGGAGGCGAGGGAAAAAGTCACTGATGGTTGCATCACATCATCCATTTCCAAATGTCTACTTATTCGTCTTACACATTTCAGATTTCCCAAGAAATGGATAACATCGTGGCTCAGCACCCGGGTCTAGTGAGCAAAGTGAATATTGGCCATTCTTTTGAAAAGCGGCCCATGAACGTGCTCAAGGTACACAGGTGCAGCTGTGGGTTTTCCTCCCGAGGTTTCTAGAATCTCGCCGCTCCCAGGCGGGCCGTCAGTCCTAGCTCTGCCTGCAGAGCGGCTCCTCCCCCCACCCCCCACCCCCCACCCCCTTTCCCTTTTTTCCTCCTAACCGGTCCTTGCTGGTTTTGAGTATCCACCTCCCCACTACCCCCACCCACTCTTTCTTTTTCCTTTTCTCTATCCTGCGCAAGCTGACGCAGGTCTGCAGGAGTGAATTAATGCTCTCATCTTGATAGATTCGCTCGCAGGAAACCAGAGGCGAACTCGCCAATAGGAACAGAGGAAGGGGGAGGCAGTGTGGGCCCCAGGGCGAGGGGGGCGGATGGAGGAGGTGACGGGGGTCCCAGGGCGAAGCGGGGCGGGGGTGGGGGGCAGATGGAGGAAATGACGAGGGCCCCAGGGCGGGGGGATATATGGGGGCGGCGGTACGGGCCTGGTCCTGAGGTGGAGGCTTTGGCTGGGGGTGGTGTGCGCCCCAGGGGTGAGGGGGATGTTGGATGTAGGGGTGCTGGCCTTTGGGTGAGCAGGGGATGGGGGAGGTGTTCTGTCATTAATCAAGGTAGGAGTTCTGTACCTTGTTTTCTTTTTCTTTTTTCTCTCTTTTTTAAATCGAGAGATTAAGAAAAGGAAAAAAAAAAAAAAGCGCCAAATACTTGCCTGAGCTGCATTTCAAAACAGAAGCACTCCTGCAGTGTGCGGGAGGAGGACAGGGCATCTAAATTGCACAGGCAAGTGCCCAGAAAACAAAGGCATTTGTTCGCTAGTTTGAAAAAGGTTAGGGTTTTACTCCAACCTGTAACCTCTGACAGTCTTACTGCTGGTAGTTTCAAGCTTTTTAACTTTGCCCAGAAAAAGAGTGAAATTTATTTACTGGTTTTCCTAGAAAGAGTTTGTGAAAGAGGGGAAAAAAAAAAAGAAGAGAGAGTGAGATAATGTCACAACTCCCTACTAATTTTGGAAATGTTATGGCTAAGAACCAACGGACTCTTTGGGACAGATGGATTTCTCCATAGTGTTTCTCCCAAAGCAGGCTTGAGAAAAGTGGTTTGCCTACTTCATGACACAGTGGTACATTTGCTAATACTTACTACCTTATTTAAAAAAAAAATTTTTTTTTTTTCCTACCGTTGGGCCAAGAATTCCCAGATTCTCCTCCCACTTGGATTGTCTTGGCCTTCTCTTCTGCAGGGTAATTCGTGGGTGAGAATGTTATGTGTTTTTGAAAGTTCCCTGCTTTCTACAATTGAGCTCTTTGGAGGAAAAGACACGAAACACTTATAACTAAAACTCTCGAAGCCCATGAAATGTAATTTTTAGCAAGGATTTGCATTTCTCATTTACCTTATCTCCTATGTTTAGAATGCAGCACAGAGATAGAAGTTGATGGTGCAAAAATAATCTTTTCCTCCCCATTTACTGATCCAATTGGCAAAGCCACTCTTCCAAATAAAACTGAGACACTTAGATCATAAAATTTAAACTCTGGAAAGCACCTCCAGAGCCTACCATCCTGTTTTTATGAAGGACTTGAAAGGTTATCACAAGCATTTTTATTACAAAAATAACACAATCATTGCAAAAATTGGAAAATAGAGAAACAAAAGAGGAAAAACATCCCCATATCCCTAATTCCACGACTATGGGGTGATAGCTGTAAATATTTTGTTGTATGTCTTGCTATTTCTTTCTTCCTCCCCCTCTTCCTTATTCTTATGTATTTGTGTGCGTACATATGTATGCATACATGAATTAGCCTTTCAAGAGAATCAAAAAGGCTTCCTACTATTTTGTAATCTATTTTGTAAAAATTACAATTGATTTCATGTCACTACATTATCTGTACCTAGTTTTTACAAACATCGTAGGAGAAAAAGTCTATTGCCTCTTGTTAGCCTGCATTTAAACTTATATTAAAAGCGGGGGACCAGAAAAAGCACGTGAAATAAGAGTTAATCCATAGCATCTCTGTCTATACCTCCTCCTCTCTCAATCACATCAAGTACGGAAAGAGGGACAGACAAGGCCCTAGGGGAAAAAAGTGGGGACAGGAGCCCCTAGCCGTGGAGCTGTTCACATTTCCACACTGTTTTACAGTTCAGCACCGGAGGAGACAAGCCAGCCATCTGGCTAGATGCCGGGATCCATGCTCGAGAGTGGGTTACACAAGCTACTGCACTGTGGACAGCAAATAAGGTCATTTTCCCTAAAATTCCTCCATTTATTTTGGCTTTCTGGGGTTAGGCCTCACGTAACCACGCAATGGTCTTTGTGGTCCTAACGGCTGATGTTCTCGGCAAGCCTTTCTTTGCATAGGCCTATTGACCTTTTTTGGGATTGCCGTATTGCCCCAGCCAGCATGCTGGGACTGTCCCCGGGCCTGCTGGCCACCGTGTGCTCTGTTAACAGAGAGAGCCAGAAGAGATTGGGAGGGTAGTGAGTACGGACCCCAGGAGTCAGATTTCAGCCTAAGAACAGACTAGAGAAAAATTGTTTTGCTGCCTCCGGCCCTGAGGGCTGAGGGACCATGTTCTAGGAAAGCTATACAATCGCCCATGGGGCTCAGAGGGAAAGTATAAACAGGTGCTGGGAGAGTTTACTTTGCCCTACAGATGCAACGTGAAATTAGTTAAGGGTTTCTGGGTTTTTCTGAAAATGTTCCAAATCTGATTTTGAAGTCGGGAGTGTCGCAATACCTTTCTTCCACATGTGCATTGGAATTTAGAGTCAGGACAGTGGGCTGGGTGTGACCTAGTCTGGTATTGCTTAAGTAATTCAAAAATGACACGCTTTAAATCAGAATGTTAATTCATGAGCAAAGGAAATCAATCCACATCAGATCATTCAAGCATGTGCAACCACGTGCACACCGACTGATACATTTTTCCCTTCAATTAAAATGCAGTTACCTTTAGGGTATTATGAAATGGATATTTAACAGTTGAATAATAATGCCTTAGGATGGCTGAGCACAGGAAATGAATAAATTTTAATCCAGCAGAAACTTCAACTCCACTGCAATTGATCGCAAGGAGAAATTTAATTCCCCAAATGGAATTTAACCGGCCCTCTGTATCTTCAGAAAAAGTCTCTACACATTTAAGTAATCTGTTGTTCGTCGTGAGTACTTTTAGAAAGCTAGCCTCTGTGATGATGAAGGAAAGCTGAAAAAATGTCTTTGGTTCACAGATCCCTATAAGCCACATCCACCATTGCAAAATGCTTCCCCGGAATGAATAGAAAGAATTCTGCTTTTGAGAGAGAATGGATAAGTGATATCTGAGTTTTACTTAAGATAAGTGAGTTATTCTGACTGGAAATAAAAGTACAGACGCTGGCGTATTAAACACATGAGCACTGCAGGAGACTGGGTTGTAGTCCTGCCAAGTTCTCATTAACCAGCAGTGGTATCTAGTTCATACCTGGGAAAGAAAAAAAAAAAAACCACATTGCCTTAATACTCCATCCTGTGTTCCCTGTGAAAGGGGAGTGTGAAATTGACATCTGTGTTGTCTCTACACAGATTGCCTCTGATTATGGAAATGATCCATCCATCACTTCCATTTTGGACACGATGGATATCTTCCTGCTGCCCGTCACAAACCCTGATGGATATGTGTTTTCTCAAACCAAAGTAAGCCTAGGACCTTTTTCTTCTTCAACAAGAATTCATGGAAGTGTGTTGGAACTTAAAAGATAAAAGTAACCTTTGTGGTCTTGATTTACCGTAAGTGGAATGTGGAATTTCTCAGTAGTGGCCCGGAATTGAGGCGTATAGTGGACTTTATAATCACCTGTTATTCTGACACACGAGGTCTTTACATATTGCCTCCGTCAGAGCCCATTTTAGCTGTTAGGCTGGGCTATTAGAGCTCAGTGTTCACCGTGAGTCACCTAGGAGATTTGTTCAAATTCTCTCTGTGTTTTTTTGTGGTGGGATTGATGGAAAAGAGGAGGCGTATGTTACCTGCTGACAATTAGATTGCAGTAGGATTTGGGTAGTCAGTACAATGCATTTAGCATTTTACTTACAATCTGTAGAAGAAATCCTCTGTAATATCACTAAAAGGAGTTACCTAGATTTTTTCCCCCTTTAAAATCTTATTACAGAACCCCATTGTGGTAACTGTGACCCCACATATATTCAAAGTGAATCAGAGCTTCAAGTTTATTTTTGCAGAGAGCTGAGTACGATAGTGTTTTCAACGTGTGTTCAAAAAGAACTCATACAAATACTAGTACTCATCTCATGAGATATCCTATGAATAGAGGGTTCCACAGTCAAGTTTGGGAAATACCGCCCACCGTATCCCTTTCCTGGAGTGGCATGAAAAAAACACGAAAGCATTAAGAAACTCTTAGAAGTGCTGAAGTACGTTAGCGAATTTAGCTCTATGTTTTCCTGAAATATTCTATCACAGAACTCTTGCTCTCTCCCCACTTGTTGTTGTTGTTGTTTTCTTTTTAAAGATTTTATTTACTTATTTGACAGAGACAGTGAGAGAGGGAACACAAGCAGGGGGAGTGGTAGAGGGAGAAGCAGACATCCCATTGAGCAGGGAGCCTGATGTGGGGCTTGATCCCAGGCCCCTGGGATCATGACCTGAGCCAGAGGCGGACGCTTAATGACTGAGCCACTCAGGCACCCCTATTTTTTCGTATTGTTAACACTGAATAGAATGGGTGTCCTATGGAAAATAGTTTGCCAGGTATTTGAGAAGGTTTGAGATTTGAGAAGATGGGGGATTATTTACTTTTCATTTCTGTGAGACAACAAAGAAACTCCTCAAAGAACACGCAGAACCCCGTAGGACTGTTTGACACCTCTGTGGGCAAGGAAATTAGTGTCATTCCAAAGGGGCCTTCCCAGGAGGGAGCAGGGGAAACAAACGGGATTTTAAAGGGACCATCTCATCAAGGCCGAATGACCGTCTTTCTTTTTTTTCCGTTTTCTCTTGCGGTTGAATTTAAAAGAATCGTATGTGGCGGAAGACCAGGTCCAAGGTATCAGGAAGCTCCTGTGTTGGTGTTGATCCTAACCGGAACTGGGACGCAGGTTTCGGAGGTGAGCGAGGGGACCTCGCCCCCAGGGATGGCCCAAAGCTGTCTGGCCAACTAGCTGTTTTGCAAGGGCTCTGCAGGGCTGTCAGCCTGCTAAGCCCATTCAGGATTGAATCCATTTAAAAACCTATTTGAAAAACACTTAAGTAAATTCCATTCACAGGCACGCGGCGCTGTCACACATCTCTGAGCAGCATTTAATATATTTTGTCTCACATCTTAGTTTTCCCACAAGCTGTAGCCCAGCTCAGCTTCGCTTCTGAGTCTTCAGAACAAGACTTGGCTCCATGGAGAAAGGCCTCAGGAAGCCCTGAACCAACCACTAGAGGGGGTTAGGATCTATTCAGAGGAGAAGCATTACATCATCTCTGGATGTTTCGAGAAAGAAAACTAAAAAGAAGTACAAATAGGATTAAGACATTGATTTTCAAAACAGATTCAAAGAGAAAATACTGGCTTGCTGCTCGGGTTTTGTTGACTTGTGGCTCTAATTTTTGGGGTTTCAGTAGCACCCTGGTTGGGAGGCTCCTTTATGCTTTTAGGGACCAGTTAAAACTCCTGTGTTTCCCTAATCACAGAATTGAAATTTGCTTTTTCCTCACTAGGTCTGGTTGCAGTGAGGTTAGAAACTGTCTTTTTCACTGCACTGTCGCTAACACCTAATACGGTGTCTGGAACATAGAAGGCAATCACTAAATATTTGTAAGACAAATGAATTAATGAGAGTTATTCAACCAAGAAAAAACCCACTCGGGAATTGTGGCAGGATATGGATGAGTGGCAAGTTCATTCATTGCTTTTATAATAGTTTTTTTTTAAGCGTAGGAAAAAAATAATCGAAGCATCAGATCCAAAATACTGAACAATGCCCAGGAATTCAATGTCAGGTATTTTTTTTTTTCCTGAAATATTATGGTTCTTACTAAATAATCTTGCAACGAAGTCACAGGTTGTATTTGTACTTTGTCTGTATCATTTAGGGACCGTGGGGAGTCCCAGCCCCTCCCGATCTCCTCGAAGTTTCTCTAGCATTCAGAGCCCTGGCCAGGCCACAGTGGACCACTTTGGTGGTCACGAGTAACTCCGGTTGCTGAGAAGATCAAGGCCAAAGGTGGCCTTGTTGGCAAATGCAGTTGTGATTTCCTCACTGCAGAAAGGGTGTCAGAGGTTCCTTGCATTTGTGGCTTTGTGATTTAGAAGTACAGATGCATAGAATCTTCTGCTCTTGGATGCGAAGAATTGGAAGAAATCCCAGAAAAAGAGCTTGCTCAACTCCCACCCAATGCAGCAATTCCATCTATAATGTTAAATCTAGCTTTTCTTCCAACAACTCCCACAGAGAGGAGATGATCTAATTTGATAGCTCTTTCTGCCATATAGAGGGACCATCTTTCTAAAGAAGAGAGATGCCTCTAGAATCACTTCAGTTTGGCCTCCTGTGCCCTTAGAGAACACCTCCATCTAATGCAGGGACAGTCTTGCTGACTTCCAGAGGAGGAACTCCGTGACGCATGGTACATATATCCATACAGCATCTCCCTGAAGCTTACTGTTCCTACTGGGCTTCTTCTGTGTCCCATCAGGACCTGGAGCCAGCAGCAACCCTTGCTCTGATTCCTATCGTGGACCCCATGCCAACTCTGAAGTTGAAGTGAAATCCATAGTGGACTTCATCAAGAGTCACGGGAAGATCAAGGCCTTCATTACCCTCCACAGCTATTCCCAGCTGCTCATGTTCCCCTATGGGTACACATGTACCAAGTCAGATAACTTTGATGAACTGGTAAGTTTCCAAAATGTCATTTCCGCTCAGCCTTGAAGGTCCACTGTGTGGACAAGTAAGTTTCAGTCATAGAGCCTGGTCCCGTGATGGGGGCGGATTAGTGACAGGTTACAAAGATGAATAGGTCCAACCACCGAGAAGAGTGGGACACAGGCAGAGGTTTCAAAGACTGGTTATGGATTTTCCCAAATTAAGTTTCCTTGGGAAATAGAATTCACGAAATCACTATTGTCTTGATCTAGATGAGCGGGAGCCTCAAAGGGACCGTAAATTCCCAGGACGCACTTTCTGTTGCTTAGGAAATAACTACTTGAAGATCTGTAGTTAGATGCTGTCAGATGCTCAAAGCGAAAGAGTACTGTCTTCCAGCCTTACATCTTCCTGGTGTTTTCTGCTCTGTGACCTTCTGTCCTGCTGCACGAATGAACACTCCCTTCCCTCACTTGCTACCTTCCATCATCTTTCCTGTCTCAGGAATGACAGGGACCTCTCAGAGGGCTCCTTACAGGCGTGTATGAGCTATTCCCAGTTGAGGAGAATGTGCAGTACTCCCAATTTGGCTTTTAGGCTTGGTTTTTGAGACCCATATGTTAGAGATAAACCCTGAGATGGGACCTTTTGGTCAGTTTACTTTCAAATACGTTAATGATCAGCAGCTCCTGGCAGAAATGGAATAAATTATTCCCATTCAGGTGTATCTTTCATCTCATCCATTGGATGTTAGCCCTGTAGGGCAGTGCTCAGAGTTTTGATGGTGAGTAGTACCACTCAAGGCCAAATCAAGGGAAAAAGAACTTAAGATTGAAAAGAACCTAGAAGGTGCTTTTAGTAGACTTAGATGACCTTAAATTCTCCAAGCCTGGTGCTCACATCTCTGCCACATAGTCATCCAGCCTGTGTTTGGACAGTTTCCTGCCTCCCAAGGGCTTCTGTTATGTGTTGGGGCAGGTGTGATTGTTTGAGTTCTTCCTTACAGAGAGCCCAAACCTGCTCCTTAATGGTTTTTACCTGCCAGCCCTGGTTATCATCTTGCTCCCTTTGAAAAGAAGCAAGTCCATTAATCATTTGAAGACCAGTAACCTGCTTCTTCTAGGTTTTTCTGTATCCCTACAGCTCCTTCAAACACTCATAATGTAGCGCCGAGTTCCCTCACCATGCTGTTTGCTGTTTTCCAAACATGCTTTGGTCAGTCTCTGTTCTTCAAGAGTAGCTCCCAGAAGTGAGCATAAAACCTGTGGGTCAGCCAGCACAGAGGGGAGCATGGCCATGGCTGCCCTTCTCCAGACCGTGTACTTCTGCTTAAACAGTTGAGGGTCACATTAGTTTTTTGGCAGTAGCCTCGTGCCGTTGACTCATGTTGGGCTCATTGACAACTGAAACCCCCAGGCTCTCTGAGGATTCTGCTGAGCCAGATTTCCCCCATCTGGTAATTGTACAGTTGTTTTCCTGGACCCAAGTTCAAGACCTTACATTTATCCCTAGCAAGGACAGTAAAGCCTCAATCAGTCAAAATTGGAACCCTCAAATAATGGAAAATATTTTGCTGAGCTCTACTTCTTGGAAAAAGAGACAATCATAGGGAGGTAAGCCAATGTAGGGATCTAGCAAAAAAAAAAAAAAAAAAAAAAAAAATCAACTTCCCCGGTACATCCTGGGGTCAGTACGTATTCTCTTTGGCCCCTTACTTCCACCCTATTTCCCTCCACACCCTCAACAAGGAAGGATGGTGGCAAAATCATGACCCTGGTTTATTTATTGCAAACACCTGGATGATCAGACAAACAATGAAGGTCTTCGTGTTGTATTTTCGAAGCCAACAGAAGTGAACTAGTGTTGACTTCTCAGTGAAAATGACTGAAATGAAAGGGCATTGTGCTTAAGTCTACATTAGCCCGAGGGTCTAGTTAATCAGAGGGCCCCGTTCTACATTCTGCACTTGGGCATTTGATCTTCAAGAGGCAAGTGTTATCCATCTACCTTTCCTTGGTTCTTTCTAGAATGAAGTGGCCAAAAAGGCTGCCCAGGCTCTGACCAGCCTGCACGGCACCAAGTACAAAGTGGGACCTATCTGCTCAGTCATCTGTAAGTATCTAATAGGTTTTCACAAATGACCCACTAAGCAGGCACCATGGGATTTTTGGGCCAGAGCCTGTCAGTGCCCCGATATGAAATGTCTAGGTCTTCGTGCAGGCGCTCAGCCCTATCCCCGTTTCCTGCCACCAGGTACTATGTGGTATCTGGAACAAAGAACTTCCTAAATACTTGAGCTGTGTGTGTTCCTCTCTGCTTCTCCCGATCCTTCCAGCTCTTTGTCATTACATGGAAACTTTTTGCCTAAAAACAAGCTTTTGTCAAGTCTTAGTCCTGAGCCATCACTTTTATTAATTAATTATTCCTTTCTGGGCTGAGGGGTTTCCACCCTGAATAATGCCATGGACTTATTGTGGGGGCAGAATGAGGGGTGACTCTTTAAAAGGACCCAGATATTTTGGTGGGCAGACTCTATTGCAGCCATTTGTGCATGTAGAATTTGGGGAGACAAAGGGGAGGATCAGTCAGGAGTACTTCCAATGTCAGGAACAAAGCTGGGGAGCCTGCTGTCAGACTTTCTGAGACTCACCTCTCCCATGGTGGATTGGGATAGAAACAAGAGACAACTACAGTGCCGTGGGAAATCCTAATGCACCCATGCAGATTCTGAGTCCCCCAAAGGAGTCTCCCCACTTCCTTAGGGGCAAACCCAGAAACTCAAGAGCCCATGGTTGGATGCCCAGGAGTCTCCCTGTGCTCCCACGCCCATGGACCCTTTGGAAACAAATGCCTCTTACAGGCACACGCTCTGTTCAGCACCCTTTTATTAAGCCTCTACTATGGGCTAATCATTATGCCAAGTACTACAGACATAGAGAATCCACAGAAAACTCACTGTTTAATGTGGGAGATGAATAGGAAGATGAATGTCGGTATGCTGTGTGCTGTAGTAGGCTATACATGGTACAAAAGTGTTAGAAAGTTGGGAGGATTTGACAGTGGCAGAATCAGGAAAAGCTGCATGTGGAAGCGGGCAGGATTTTGATGGCTGCTCACCAAACAGCGAGAGGAGGGGAAAAAAATGGGCCATTCCCACTCTTTAACAGTACAGGCAAAGGCACAGAAGTAAGAAACTGCATGATGGACTCTGCAAACCACAAGGAGGTTTGGGAACCCTGGAAGAAAGTAGGAACAAGAGGAGGGAGGGTTCAGGTTTTTGGGTGCCATGTTAGGGAGTTTAAATCTTGACCCACAGGACCCCGGAAGCCACTGGAGAGTTTTCAGCAGGGAGTGAGTGTGTTGAGGCTCCTAGCAAGAGTGTGGAGGCTGGATAGTGATGGCTGGGAGTACAAAATTCCTGCAGGAAGAGGAGGACTTGTTCAGGGGAAAGTGGTGGTCCACACTAGAGCAGTGCCGTGGAGGATCTAGGGAGACATGAAGCAGGGAAAACCAAAAGGCTTTGGTTATTCATTGGATGTGGTAGAGTTTCTCACCGAAGGTCATTGAACAGGGCCGTTAACAGAGGGACACCTCCAGGAAGGTGAAAGGTGGTGGGTGGAGAGAGATTGAGTTCAGCTCTGGGGAGGGTGAGGCTGAGAGGACCGTAGTGTTTTCAAGTGGGGACATCCTGTAGGCTGTGCACCACTTGGCCCTGGGCTTCTGTGGAGAGAGACTTAGGAGTAGTTGACATTAAAAAAAAAAAAAAGTAGTTGACATAGAAAGGATGGTTGGAAGGAGAGAGCAAGGACACCACTTGGAGTAGGAAGGGCCCTGGATGGAGGAGGGGAGCAACCTTTCAGACAGCAGAGGGGGGTCATGAGGGCGGGCCACCCAGCGGGGCTGGGCAGAGGGGCCAAGAAGCTTATGTTTCAGAAGCCAGGGGAGGAGCAGTTTTTGGAAAGGAAGCAGCGGTTAATGATGACGAAAGGCTATGAGAAGGTCAACTATGACAAGGACAGAGTATTTACCACTGGATTTTTATCACTGGCTTATTGGGACTTTAAGCAGACCATTTCATAAGCACGGTGAGGGTCACGGGAGGAGGACATGGGATGGGGGAGAGCGGAGGTCTGGAGCCCACGTGGACCCCCTTTGGAGGAGCCCAGATGAGAAGGGAAGGAGAGAGAAATGGAGGGTTTCTTTTCCGAGATGAGAGACTTCTTTATTGACTGTGGGAAAAGGACCAATAGAGAGGGAGAGGTGGAAGACACAGGAGAGACAAGAAATGAGCAAGGCAGTGCTACTGTGGAGTGGGGGAGAAAGGGGACAAGAAGGAGTCAAGTAGGGGTGGGTATATCAGGCTTGAATAGGAGGAGTGAGTCTGCAGATGGGCTGGAGGCACCAGGCGCAGCTACATGGGGGTGGAGCGTGGTGGGAATCCAAGGGAAGGCACACTTGTTAGTCATGGTTTTCTTAATGGTAGTCTTGGAGAGCGGAGGAGCAAGAGTTCACCTAGCATATCTAGGACAATCAATGGAAATCCCAGAACTACTGATCATGATTATGGTTTTTCTTTTCTTTCATTTTCTTTTCTATTTTTTTTTTTTTTTTGCCATTACGAGGCATTTAAAAGAGTTTATAGAAAAAAGAAATCTAATGAACATCGCATTTTATGTTTCAATTTCTTTAGTAATTTTGTTGATGAACTCAAATATATTTATCTAGTTGTTATCAATGTGTGTGTTCCATTTGTGTCCAGCCTTTTTCAGTTGATGTTATTTCCTGCACATGTCTATGCATTTCCACTCTAGGTATTTGTTATTCCAGTAGATTGCTATATCCTGGTTATTGGGCCTTTATATTGTTTGCTAAATGGTGCTACTACATGTTGGTGCAAACATGTTGGTATGGACTTCTTTTTCTTTTAGATGATCCTTTTGGTGTATATTCCAAAGGCAAGATTACCAGGTCAAACGGGATGAATAGATTTGGAGCTCTTGTTACGTATTTTTTAACCTATTCTCTGGGAGGGCTGATCTGCTTACAGTTGCCCTGACCTTTTAAACCACGTTCCACGTGGGATTGTCCTCCCTTTTGGCAGAGGAACCCCCAGGGAGGAGGGCGCTCTGACTAGTGGCACTGGGGAGGAAGGCCATGATGGCCACTTAAGGTCAAGAAATGCATGGTTTCTGAGTTGGGCAGCCTCTGAGTGGAGGCTGGTATTGAGAATGTCAGCAGAATGGCATCCTGTGCTCTCCACGTGGGGTCTCAACCATTTTATTACAAGGATTCTGGTTTTTCACCATTCTTATCTAAGGCATGTCCAAGTGAGGTACACCTTGGAAGGCTGAGGTTTAGTGTGCTTTACTTGGTAAGGTTCCAGATATTCCTAATAAGCATGTATCAGACATGTGTAAGGTTTGCCATCTGATCTGTTGGAACCTGACCATTAATGGTCAAGCAAGTTCGGGCTCCATTTTTCCCAGAGCTGACTCTGTTATCCTTGATTCTGGCCTCACGCCAGCTTGGACAAGCACTGCCTCTAAGAACAGGTCCCAATTAAGTACTTTTTGCCTCCTGCCCTAGATTGGTATGTAGCTCTGGGCTGAACACCTGCTTTACTCCACCCAAGAGGTGGCTGGACTGCTGTGGTGGGTGAGACATTTCCTGGGTAGTTTCTCATCTGGAAAGGGCTCTGAGGAGCTGTGCTATGATGGACGAAGTTGTCACTTGAGTTCTTTCTCAGAGAGGTGGAGGGTGAAAAAGACCCAGACGTTGGGGATGGACGCCTGGTTTTGAGTTATAGTTCTGCCACTTTGGAACCAAGTGATCTCAGGCAGGTCACTCATCCTTCCTTGATTTTTTCATCTGTGAAATGGGTTGTCGAGAGTCTCAAAAGATAGGATGTAGAATAAAAGTGTTTTCAAACTGTAAGGCGCTGTATAAATGTTTCTTCTTAGTTTGCTGCTGGATTACTCCCCTTCAGGTACCTCTTACCTTCCACATGGTCTGACTTTTTTGATAGGCTCCTAGTCATTTATTCATACTGGTGCTTATAATCACAACTGAAATTTATTGAATGCGTATCCTACATACTTTATCCCAGCTCCTTCCCTTAATTTTTCGGAACCTCAGTTTCCTTATCTGTAAAATGGGAATAATACTAGCACCCACCTTGCTACCCATGTGGGGATTAAATAAACTGATTTAACATGTATCTAACATATTTAGTAAGTGCTCAAACAAGTGTTGGAATCATACACACAGTGTTCTCCCACTTAACTTTCCCTATGAAATAAGTACTGTAGTATTATCCCTATTTGACAGATGAAGCCTTTGGGGTTGAGAGAGGGAAGTGCCTTAGGTGATCCAGCTAATGACTTGCAGAACCAGGATTCAATCTGAAGCCAGCGTTCTGTCTACCATGGACCTGTTAGTGAGATAGGCTGTTGGCAGGTAGCGTAAATTAGGAAATTTGGTACCCAGGAAGATTCAGTTCAAGTCAGCAAACATTCAGGTGAAGGCAAAGACACAAATCACAGACCTTTATAGTGTTAATTTATAATATTAACCACTAATCCTACTTCTTCCTGGTACAACACCCTTGTCTCCCGCAGGTCTCCCGCTGGTCTCTCCCACTCTTCCATCTGACCTCTCCCTGCCTTCCCTGGGAGGGACCTAAGTGCCCTCCATTGCTCAGCTCTTCTGAGTCATGATTGCCATAGGTCTTTGTAGGTTAATGCCACCTTCCTTCATCATCTGTCATGTCAGTGGCCACACGTTACACAGGTGCACATTACTTTGTTGGTGTCACCCATCGTGTATAGGTGCTGGGCATATTATTTGATAGCAGAATAAAACCTACTCCACCCTTATGCTGAAAGTTTCCTGAGGGCAGGGGTCAAATCTCTTACTCTATTGTTTTTTTTTTTTTTTTTTAAAGATTTTATTTGTTGATTTGACAGAGAGACACAGCGAGAGAGTGAGCACAAGCAGGGGGAGAGGGAGAAGCAGACTCCCTACTGAGCAGGGAGCCTGATGCAGGGCTTGATCCTAGGACTCTGGGATCATGACCTGAGCCAAAGGCACACTTAACGACTGAGCCACCCAGGCGCCCCTCTTACTCTGTTTGTAATCCCTCCTCTCCCACAGAGAAAACGATGTCTGCATCTAGCACTCCTCTAAAGAAGGAAGTGGTGTGGCCTCCTTCAGGTGTAGTAGATGCCAATTAGGAGAGCAGGCAGGATTCCAAATGGGTGGGTGAAGCCAGAGGCTCCTAAGAGTGCCAGAGGAAGGCTAAGTATAGCGTCCGTTTGAATAACACCTTTTGCTTTTCAAATTAATCTTGTACTTTTTCATGAGCATGACCCCCTATGAAGCTATCCCTGCTCTCAAGGTCCACACAGAGGGGCCTGACTTATCTCTGGTAATGGTGAAACCTAACACAGAAGTTATGTGTCTGGAGATGCCAGCGGGAACAGCATAACCAGACTTTGTTCTCATTTGCCCTTCAGACCAAGCCAGTGGAGGAAGCATTGACTGGTCATATGACTATGGCATCAAATACTCATTTGCTTTTGAACTGAGAGACACCGGTCGATATGGCTTCCTCCTGCCGGCCAGTCAGATCTTGCCCACAGCCGAAGAGACCTGGCTTGGCTTGAAGACGATCATGGAGCATGTGCGGGACCATCCCTATTAGGGCTCTGGGGAGTAAACACCATTAAAAGCTCTTTGGTTTGAAGCAGAGTTGGGTTGTGATTATTCCGTTTTCTAACCCTGATCTTGGAGGACTATTTCTCTGATTTATGTTGCCCTAAAATATAACAAGCCACTGAGCTGTACCCCTTCATCTTTAAAAACCACGAACAAAACCCATCCTGAGCAAAAAGGCTCCCAACATCATTTAAAAATTTTAAAAAAATTGTGGTAAAATATGCATATCATAAGATTGATCATTTTCACCATTTTTAAGTGCACAATTCAGTGGCATTAAGTACAGTCACAAGGTTGTACAATGATGACCATCATCCATCTTTGGAAATTTCTCATTATCCCAAACTGAAACTTTGTACCCATTCAGCAGTAACTCCCCATTCTCCCTCCCCACAACCCCCGGAAACCTCCATTCTACTTTGGGTCTCTGTGAATTTGCCTATTCCAGGTACCTTATATAGATGGAATCAGATAGTATCTTGTCCTTTTGTGACTGGCTTATTTTACTTAACAGTTGTTAAGTTGTTAAACTTATTTTACTTAACAAGTTTCATCCATGTTGTGGCATGTGTTGGCCCCTTCACCTTTTTTTTTTTTTTTTTTTTAAGATTTTATTTATTGGGGCACCTGGGTGGCTCAGTGGGTTAAAGCCTCTGCCTTCAGCTCAGGTCATGATCTCAGGGTCCTGGGATAGAGCCCTGCTGAGCTCTCTGCTCAGCGGGGAGCCTGCTTCTCCCTCTCTCTACCTGCCTCTCTGCCTACTTGTGATCTCTCTCTGTCAAATAAATAAATAAATGAAATCTTTAAAAAAAAAGATTTTATTTATTTATTTGACACAGAGAGATAGAGAGAGATAGTACAAGCAAGGTGAGTGGCAGGGAGCGGGAGAAGCAGGCTCCCACAAAGTAGGAAGCCTGACGTGGGGCTCGATTCCAGGAACCTGGGATCATGACCTGAGCCGAAGGCATGTACTTAACTGACTGAGCCATCCAGGCACCCCACCCCCTCACCTTAACAGAGTAACATTTTAGAGCTAGCAAGTGACTTTCAAGTTTCTTTTTTCTTTTTTTTTTTATGATTTTATTTATTCATTTGAGAGAAAGCATGAAAGAGAAAATGAGACCTGAGAAGGTCAGAGGGAGAAGCAGACTCCCCATGGAGCTGGGAGCCCGATGAGGGACTTGATCCCTGGACTCTAGCATCATGACCTGACCTGAAGGCAGTCGCCCAACCAACTGAGCCACCCAGGCACCCTCGAGTTTCTTTATTCAATAAATACTAATTAAACAACTACATCGTGCCATACATTATCCTAGGTACTTACGTATTCTCTGGTCCCATTGTTGCCTTTGGCTTTTTCCCATTTCCCATTTCTGCATTATAAAAACTAGTTGGGACCCAAACCAATGACACTCGTTCCTCTTGGTTGCCCCATCAAACCTGGGTCTCAGATTCTACATAATTTCTTTTTAGACATTGACTTCCATTAGGGATTGAGATTTTCTTCCTCTTGATGGTTTTCTATGGGAAAAGAAGGTGGGAAGTGAATGCCAGCTTGCCTAGAATTCTGGGTACTTGATTCTTTAGTTCTCATTTCTTGCAGATTCAGCTCCCATCTTTTCTTGTTACTAATTTCAAAGCTGAAATCGATCTTGGATATCCATTGTTATGGACCGGGGTGTGCGTAGGAGTTCAGTTTCAGTGCTGCAAGGATGAAAAAGTCCTGATAAAGCCCCCAGCTCTATGATTCCTGACAAAGACTCTCCTTGACTCAAACTTACTTGGACTTCTCTGAGCCCCCTTTTTTTTTTTTTTAAGATTTTTATTTATTTATTTGACAGAGATCACAAGTAGGCAGAGAGGCAGGCAGAGAGAGAGAGGAGGAAGCAGGCTCCCTGCAGAGCAGAGAGCCCGATGTGGGGCTCGATCCCAGGACCCTGGGACCATGACCTGAGCCGAAGGCAGAGGCTTTAACCCACTGAGCTACCCAGGTGCCCCCCTGAGCCCTTTTTTTGACTAGGCCTTGTCCTTGGGCCCTGTCTAAGTCAGTCTTAGCAAAGAATCCTAAGTCATCCCCCAGTCCTTGATATCAAATTGAATTCCTCATCTTCCACCTTTGATGACTACTTAGTTCTTGGTCTGCCTTTGGCAAGAACCCTGTGAGTACAGTTAAACAAGAAGCCCCCTACCCTTGATATTTTCCCTTAGCAGTATTCCATCCACTGACCCCCTCACTCTGCTGTCTTCACTGAACTTGGAATTGAACACAATTACTCTCCTGTTGCATGAACCCTATTGTAATAATAAATGAATAAAGTCTTCCTTACAGTTTTAATAAGTATCAGAAAAATTTTTCTTTAGCACCGCCGACAATGACCTTTGGTTGTATCCACTCCGCCTTGAGCAAGAGCAAAAGGAATGATGTAGACCATGGGGACAATGGGATGGGGGAGGCTTTCATTTTGGGGCTCTGAATTTGAGGATTTGGAGCTCTCAGAACAGATTCGAAGGCCTTAGAATCCCTGAAGAAGTCGTGGAGATTATGAGTACCTTTCATTTATTCTGATGTGATTTGGTGGAAAGGATACCAGATTCAGAGTCTAGCAAATGTAAGAAAGTCTCATTCTTAATAATGCCATTAAGCCTTACCTTTACTCAGACCCCAAGGAAAACTGATATTTTATCCAGACTAACACTTCTTCCTATCCCACCGACCTCATGTATTTCTACTTTTTTAGTGGGGTCTTAAGAGTTAGATGTCAGATTCCTAACAGAGGTCACAAACCCTCATCATCATGACCTGCTCTGGTGAAATTCTCTGACAGGTCTTATCAAGTCTTCACTTTATTTATTTTTTTAACTCTAGAGGTAACCTCATTTAGGGTTTAAAATTTGGCCTCTCCTATCAGTATAAATTCTTTCCAGCACTGTTGGGACTTCCCTATTTACTGAAAAAACACTATTTAAATACCAAATGATGAGCAATATGGTGCCCTTGACACAGACTTTTCCAGCCTGAGGATCAAGTTCCTGGCCTTGTAAATCAAGAGGCCTTTATCACTCCAAAGGAATGGAAGAGGCATTGGTAGGGGCCCGCCTGATGTACCATCACGGTTGCAAGGGTGCTTGGGAATCACATTAGCATTTTTGGGGACATGAGTCTGCCTCAGACTTCTTATAAATACAGCTTGACTCAGCCACTCTATGACTGACAGCCTTGGGACTGACACCTTGGGACATGAAGTGGATATTGTTCTTTGGGGCCCTTATTGGGCTCAGCGTCTGTGGCCGAGAAAAGTTTTTTGGGTAAGTTCCTTTTGGATTTATTATTAGTTGGTTGGTTCAGTGCTATGGGAACCAAATGGATTTGAAAATGATTGGCTGGTTATATCTCCAGTGGAGTTGCCATTGGAAAAGAAGACATGAGCTTGTGGCCCAGTTCTGCCCTGTGTCATCCCGGGCAAGTTCCTTCTTTGTCAGGTTCAGTCATGCCTGTGAAATCGGGACCAGGTGGCCTCTGCAGTCCCTCCCTGGCTCCCTAATCTCCTGCCAGTTCTTTTCCTTCCCAGTTCTTATTTCTAAGGTCAGTTCCAGGCCTCTTTTACTTTTTCACTTCTCTATTATGAAGTACCAAGAACTACCAGCAATTGTTTAATTTCTGCCATGCTTAGGGGAAAACCTGGGTCTTCGGCTTTTTGGTTTCACCTCTCTGTTAGCGGGGAAGGCTTTGTAGACCTGGGGCTTTCTCATCAGCATCTGGGACACGGAGATTTGCTAGCTCTCGCCTAGCCACAGTGGTGAGAATTGGGATGAAAGGTTACAGCCGGATTGTGTGTGCGTGCATGTGCATGTGTGTGCGTGCGTGTGTGTGTGTGTGGGTGTGTGTGCATATGCACATGCTCAACACGGTCCGTGCGGAATGCTTTGTGGTCTGCGGAGGAGAGGACATTTGGGCGGTAGGATAGATGAAAGGATGCTGTGGTCCCCTGCTGGAAGACTGAATTCAAATAACTCATTACTGCCTAATGCTTTGCCATTTGCAAAGAGCTTTCATGTGCATTATCTTTTGGGTCTCGCAACAACTCCGCCAGGCGGGGGTGTTATTTTCCTCAATTTAAACATGAAGAAAACTCAGCCTCAGAAAGGTTAAGGAACCTGCCCAAGCCCACTTAACTGGTAAGCAGGGGAGAATCGTCTATCTCACAGAGATATCTCTATCTGTTAGCCTACTCTTTCATATGCTAGCTGACTAAAGGGACTTGGGGTTTGTTTATTGAGGTAATTACTCATATGAGATTGAGTAATTTTTATGGTGATGACTTCTTTTCACACCTGGTGTCTACTGTCGAATAGCTCAGAGGGCTTAGGCATAGCAGGTGGCCAGAGAAGCTTTTTCCGCCTTGTAATGACTATGCTCGCTGCCGCTGCCGTGTGGGCTGAAACATGGAGCTGTCAGGCTCTCGCTGCAGCTATTCACATGGCCGGAAAAATCTTTATTTCTCAGGATACAGACTTTACTTACCATGTGGTGGATGCCCCAGTTGAGACAGCAGGGCCTGGTGCTGGAGTGCCCACCATGGGAGCGGAGCTTACACAGAAAGGGCTGTGTGCACGAGCTAATTGCACACAGTGTCGTCCTCATCCCAAAATCTGTTCTCACCTTGTCGTGGGGACCCAGCAAGGGTGGTGGGATCCTTCCAGGGGCTCAGAGACATGGCCCTCACACCCAGCTCAGTGACCGTTTTCTAGCAAGGGGAAGCTGGCCTCTGAGAGAATTCAAGTGGTGGGAAGCCAGAACACTGGTTGGCTAGGAGCAGGGACAGTACCGGTGGCGATGAAGATGATGGGTTTTCTCCCCTACCCTCACCACCCCCCTCCCCAGCTTTTGTTCCTTCCGCTTAATGCCCCACTGCCCCCAGTGTCTCATTCTGCTGGTATCTTCTGTCCTGCCCTTTGGTCATCTTGAGGATGGGACGGTGGCCAGGATGCCTAGAGGTGCAGGACAGACAGCGAACAGGAATGTAGTTGCCGAACCAGTTGGAGCATCGACAGTAGCTGGCAGGCAGCGACGAGTTCCGTTTTATCAACTCTTGTGGTGGCTGGGGGTATGGGTGAGAAAGGCACAAAGGACAGGTGCTTGGCTTGTGTGCGTGGAACCGACGCAGGCATAGAAGCTCAGCACCAGCGGGGCTGTTGACTGTCAGAATGTGGGATGAGTGGGAGGGTGAGCGAGAGGAAGGCATCCGTCACTCTGCTGGTAGCAACTGGATGGCGGCAGGTGTGGGAGAGGCTGGAATGAACACATCATAAGAGCACCTGTGTGGAGTCACAGGGGTCAACACGGCAACTTGCAAATTCCAACATATCCCCTCTCCCAGACCCATCTTCCATTTTCAGGGAGTTTGAGATCTTTGAATGGATTTCCAGACCACAGAGATAGGTTGTGTTCAGCTATCGGAACTCTCAGGACCGGGAAAGAGCATTTTTCAGATAGAGACAAGGACGATTAGAAAATAGCTGGCCTTCACTGGACACCTCCTTACGTTCTTTCTACTTCTAGGTTTGGATGGACTTAGGCTCACGAGAATGGTGTTAGATCCACCCCATCCTCCCTGCTTTTTTAGCACCATCTGAAGACTCTCCTTCTAGGTTAGGGAGAACCTCATGGGTGCTGACCGTTGGTTCTAGAGCCTGGGCGTGAGATTGCCAGGCAGATAAGGAAAAGGGCTGGGCATCCGGGCAGAGGGAACAGCATGTGCAAAGGCATGGAAGGGCAAAAGACATGGTGAATTTGGGATTTCAATGAGGCTGGAGCTGAGAGGATGGAGGAGGGAGAGGCGGAGGAGAGACAGTTGGGGAAAGGCTCCACTCTGCACCCATCCTTCCACTCGGCCTCTTTGCACTCGGGTTGCATCTTTGTCCTCTGTAGCTTGGCTGATAGGGCCTGATGGAGTGTGCTGTGGATTTTTTTCACACTCAGGGCCAGTTAGATCCACCGTGTTCTACTGCCGTGGACTGCGCCCAGGACTGTGGAAGCTCTCTTGTGAGGTCTGCAATCCGGGAAAAGTAAAATGTGTGCTCTGGATGCTTGTGTAATGTGATCTTCGTGTTCTGGAGAGCCCCTTTTTCTTACGTTCCTCTCTTTTTTTTCTTGCTCCTTCTCCTTCCCCTCCTTCCTTGTTATTGTTCTGGTTAATGCTGTATTTTACGATGCCTCATTTTGCCGATAGAGATGTCAGTGCACAGGTGCTTTCTAGAACACTCATTTTAAAGACTCCTCTTTTTCTGGAGTGTTGGGGGTGGGTTGTGACAGAGCATAAGTTCGGCAGATGGGCCCTGGTACTTAGCCAGGAGTAAGGATTTCCCTTCTGTTTTAAACCTGTTCCTTTTTTTGGGAGGCTGTTTGCCTGTGTCGGGGAAATGGTGGTTTGACTCCCCACCTTTGCAGGGCTGCAGTTCAACCCCTAGCAGGCCTGTTGGGTTCTGACTGAGACCTGCCCGGCCAGTGGCTTCTCCTCCGTGGCCTCAGTAGCTCCCAGGGCTCGTGCTTGGCAGCCCACTTCCAAGGCCTGGGTGGGCTGGGGAGAAAGCTGGCATTTCCTCCAGACCCACCACCTGCAGGGGAAGGCACTCTGCGGTGGACCTGGCGTCTCTGGGGCTGAACTAGACCCCCTGGAGAGTCTCCAGAACCTCCCGGAACAAAGTGAGACCCTGAGAGTCCCATCTGGATCGAGCCGGTTTTCTGATGAGAAGATGCGGTTCGGCCACGTGAGGCTGCACATTTAGCTCCCTGTGACAGAACCATTTTCCCTGTCAACAGGTCCTTCAGCCCACAGCCCTCTCCAGCAGCTCTTCCTGCATTCATTCGGGTAAAGGGATGACGCATGTGACAGCGTCGAGTGCGGATTCATTCGGGCGGTCACCTAGCAACGGCCTAATGGCTCCCCCTGGCTCCCTGAGCCGGCTGAGAGCACAAAGGCAGCTTTTCAGGCTCGGCCTTCTCCCGCCCACACACAGGACTTCGGGGGCCTCGGCCCCTGCCGCTGCTGCGGAAGCTAAATGGTGTAGATGAAGCAAGTTCGGGACAAACAACAAAGGGGGGCTCGGGACTGGCCAGCTCCCTTCTGGGCCTTCTCAGGGCCTCCCTGTGGAGGACTGAATCCCAAGTCAGCCCCAGCACCCAGCCCGTATTGTACTTCACATTTGTATAGAGTTCTGGAGCTGGACGGGATTGGGAGACCACCCAGCAAATAGCTAACCCTCCAAGGATGGAAGGTCTGTTCTCTTTTCCAGGTCTTTCCAGCATGGACCTTCAGCCAGAGTCTCAGTCCTGGCCCTTGACAGTGAAGAAGTGCTTCTTTATGTCTTGAGTTAGCTTTGCGTGTAACTCAGGAACATTCCTTTCTGCAAAATATATATGTTTTTCATTATAAAGTAATATGACCACATTACAGAAAACAGATACAAGGGGAAAAAAAGTCAGTCATCCATAATCCCACGACCCGGACATAAGCACTGTCAGCATTTGCTATATTTCCGTTGTCTGTTTTTCTTCCAATGCATCTGCTTTTTCCATACTTGTAATCATGGCATACATACAATTTTGTGTCCTGCTCTTTCACTTAATATTTCCCTTCAAGTTATACTATAAGCACTTTTTCATATTTGCCACGTAGTCTTATTTTTAATGGCTATACATTATAACCAAAGACTAGACCATTTCCTTTCATTCGGCCCAGTTATGTCTGGGACATAGGCTTGGGGTTTATTTGCCAGCTGAAAGCTCACCATTATCTTTTGCTTTTTTTTTTTTCCCCTCCAGGGACCAAGTTTTTAGGATTAACGTCAGAAATGGAGACGAGATCAGCAAACTAAGTCAGCTAGTGAGTTCAGACAACCTGAAGGTACGTGGCTCTTCTGAGTCCTCTTGAGTTTCTCTGACTTCAGTGACAGAAGACTCTTGCACCACCGGCATTGTTACTCCTGGAGAGTTTTTGTGTATAGTCCTGTATTAGTCAATGGGCCCTCACACGATTGTGAGGGTCGGTGGGGAGAAGTGCTGTAGATCACAGCACTGCTGTCCTGGAAGCTGGGCGTCCTCAACGGTGGGCTCCCTCTTTCTGTCTATCATTGACTTACTACTTCTTGGACTTGGCCAGGTCTTGCCTTCTGGGTAGGCCTGACCAGACACAGCTGTGAAATGGGCAGAGTTTTCCCTTGGTCAGAACCCAGCTCCTCAGGGATCATCCTGGCTTTTGGCAGTTGTTTGAGAAGAATGAGCTCATTGTGCCTTTTACCTGAACTGTCCTTTAACCTGGTTTTATTTTCCATTCTCTTCAGCTCAACGTCTGGAAATCTCCCTCCACCTTCAGTCGTCCTGTGGATGTCTTGGTCCCATCTGTCAGTCTGCAGCCAGTCAAATCCTTCTTGAAGTCCCAGGGCTTAGAGTACTCAGTGACAATTAAAGACCTGCAGGTGGGTAGGCCATGGTCCCTAACTGGTCTTGTGTAGGACAAAGCACCCAGAGTGGACCTGAGACACATGCAAGTCTTCGTCTTATCCTTCTCCATTTTATAAATGAACTCATTGTGGTCCATGGAAGTAAAGTGCAGTGACTTCCTAGTGGGAACATGTTGTTGTAGGAAGGGCATACCCAGGTTAGGGAACTGGACAGACCTGGATCCGAATCCTGATTTTGCTATCAGCTGTGTGGCTCTGGACAAGCTATTCACATCTTGAGCCTCTATTTCTTCATCAGTAAAATGGTAGTAGCAGCGATGCTAACTTCATACAACTGATCGAGAAAATTAAATATATTAAGTGTATGTGAAATGCCAATGGTACTTGGTCTGTCAAAGATGCCCCACAAATACAAGCCCTCTCTCCCTTGTTGTATTTGAAGTCAAGAGGGAAGAAAAGTTTGTGTGCGGGGGTGGGGAGGGTATGTTGGAGACTCGTCATGAAAAGCATCTTTTGAGAACGAGGGAATGTCACCTGTAGTTTTCAGCAGCAGGAACATCACCACCCAAGCCAGACACCAGCCTCACGACCTATATCAGAACAGCAGGACAGTGTCTGGCTCATGTTCTCTCCTTCACCGAGGTGGGTTATGGACTAATTGGTGATTTGGCCCGGGAGTTTCCTGATGGCGTGAGCAGCTGTGAGCTTATTAATCATCCTCACATGTCACAGACATCTGCCAGGAGCCTTCAAAGTATGAGTGGTTATAAGAATTTCTTTGTTTCTGAATGGTTTCCCAAGCTGTGTATTTCAGAGGCACTGGATACCAGATGCGGGCCGATGTCTAGAGAATTCATAGTGCAGAATAACCAAATAGCACATATGCTGCTTTTGGGGAGTAAGTGGGTTTTGAATGGGGTGATGTACTTTGGATGCCAAGAAATAAGCTTTTGTAGATATGTGGAAGAAATCTGACCCCCTTTTACACCTTGACATTTGTGTGCTGAGGGTGCCGCCATCTTGGCCAGCTCATGCCAAAATGTGGCAGAAACAACTTGAACCTCCATCTCCAGTGGGTCACTTTACAGCATTGCCATGTCTATTTTAGGCCCTTTTAGATAACGAAGATGAAGAAATGCAACACAATGAAGGGCAAGAGCGGAGCAGTAATAAATTCAACTATGGGGCCTACCATTCCCTGGAAGCTGTAAGTGTCTCGGAGCAGGTTAAGATCAAGGTCATTGGCATCTTGGGTTTTGTAACCCCTTTTCTTACTTGGAGGAAGCCCTGGTCCATAGCGCAATACCCTTTTACTAAGGGGCTAAAATGTGAACACTTCCATTTTTTTTGTTTTGTTTTGTTTTTTGGTAATTCTTGGGTTGTTTATCTCCCACCAGCACCTAAGAGCATAGTGAAACACAACTGAACATTTTCTCCCACATGCATCCTTCCTTCCTGAGGCAACCCCTGAAAGAAAACCATGAAATAATTACAATCATTTCCATCCTTGTAATTCAACCTTCTTATACTCCACCATAATCCCTGTATTTTACTCACCCGGATTAAAATGTTACTTATTCCAGGCAAGTAGACTAGTGGTTATTTCCAAGGTTAACCAAATATTTCCACTCATTTATCATGATTACTTATAATGCATATTTGTACTCTAATGTGTTTTGGTGCTGTGTTTAGTTAAAAACCACTTTATGTAGATGACTGACTTTCAAGGTAAGCCAACACTTCCAATAAAAAATTTGGAGCAGAACCACTTAATATGATATTAGAACTTGAGGAATCAAGAGGGGCTATAGAATGGGGCTGCATCAGATAGCCTACAGTTTCCTTACGACCCTCAATGTCTTCTACATTAGTCTAGAAACTCTCTACTAGCTTAGAACAACATCTCAAAACAAAATTGTTATTCTCCTTCCCATACCTGCATACACATTGTTCTTTATAATCAAAGATGGGGTTCCTGGCATGCTTTTCGTGAGACATAGACTTTGAGCTGTTTTTCTTCTAGATGAGGGATTATTTTCAAGGTTGACCAACTGTTTTCACTTCTTTCCCATGATTGTCAGTAGCTTTGTTTATTGTATACACTTCCAACTGCACTGCCCCTTGATCCCTTTTGTGACCAATGACATACATCTGCAAAGCAGCTGGATAAAGTTAGGAGTTCAGTCCAGGGCCATGGACAAAAGCAGAGCTCAGGGCTCACACAGGGATCAGACCCATGACGTGAGCCTCGTTAGCGTGGCATACTCCCTAGCTGAGCTAAGTGGTTGCAAATGTCACCCAAGACCCCGGGAATGCCATCCCCTCACCTGCCCGCTATGGGAGCTGCACTTTCTCATGGGCTTGGTTTTGCTCTCCAGCTTTAGGGGTCACTGCCGTCTGATTGCAGCTTCCCCCACATCCCCCGTCCCCCGTGAGGCCTTCTGCTGTGCCTTGGTGTACGGTCTCCCTCTTGGCTTGATCACATGCAGTTCTCTCTAAAAACAGCTTTGAAGAGCTCTCGTCCTGTAACTGCTTAGGCCTGCTTAGGGTCTCTGGTGGGAGTCTCATGTCTGTCTCAGCCAGGGTTTCCAGTTTCCGTTTTCCTGTGTGTTTGTTGCTGTTGCGTTGTTTCTGTTGTTTGCCAGCTGAGTTTCCTCCTCATGCTGGCAGTGTGAATTTGGACCCTTCCCTCCCAATATAGCTTGGTGTTTTAACTTCTCCTGGGGGACTCTCTTGCCTCTCATGGTTCAGGGTGGGCATCTGGCTTTTGCTTCACTCTCTAGGGTCAGTAGGTAGAGTTTCCAAGCCCTTTTCACGGCTGGAGTGGCCGGTTCTCAGCTCTCAAGTTCCAGCTCCTTGGCCCACCCCGGTTCCTGTGCCCTCGATCACTACTCCTGACTTGCTGTAAAGCCTCAGTGCCTACAGTGGATATCTGGTCCCGAGGCTCCATTTTCTGCTCTCCACTCAGCTGGTTAGGTCCCTTTTCATTTCTCGCCCCTGCAATGTCTCCTTTCTTGATTTTTAAGCTTGGCTGGGAATTATTTTCATTGTAGTTTCTCTGGCTTGAGTATGTATTTGGGGAGCGGTTTCTTGCTTCTGCTCGCTCTGCCATACTGACTGCTGCTCTGGCAGACCACTGAAGCCGGAATTTTAGTCAATATCGATCGCATATTTTTCTTCTCTGTAAGGCTCCCTCTTCCACTTTTAAGGTCTAAACATACATTTCTTTATTTCCTTCTTTTGCCCTCAGTAGTTTTGAGCAACTAAGATGGATGAACCCTATTTAAATCAAGTTTTTTTAGAAATTGAAACCAAATGGAAGCATTTGCTGCTGTGATTTACAGCTCTTCACTCATTCTCTTAAGGCCATTAGAGGGATCTCCAAAGTGAGGGGCTCAGACTACAGGGTATAAGCAAGACGCTTCACTGGGTTGGAGGAAGAAACTGTTACAACTTCTATTTACGTTCTACATACGTTTATACTTATTATTAATGCTACCATTTTGTTTCTTTTTTTATAATGCACTTATTGGTACATTATTCTGGTGGTATACATAATGTATTGTATATATGTAATATACATAACATGTTTATTATAAAACAAATACATAAATATATATGTGTGTGTGTATATATATATATATATATATATATATATAGTGTATGCTAATTAAAAAAACTGGTAGAGAAAGTGATCAAAAGGTTTGGAGAGGACCATTTTCAAGACCTTGGCCAAATGGGGCAATTGCTGATTCTCCTGTCTGGTGTGGCATGAAGGACCACACCGCTCGAGGAATCTGTGTGCAAGTCTCTCTAGTTTAGTGGCCTATAATTTTATGGACAGATAAAATGTGTTATTTTCTAGAATGTTGTAGAAAAGGGCTCTTAAGGCAGTTCTTCAAGAATAAGTATTCCATGGCGATAATATTGTCAACCCTGAGATCACAGGGCTGGATCTAATCATTGATCAAATCAATGAAGAAGTCATTGGAGTAAGTAAGATGAAGTTCACAGATACCTACCCAGAGCTGAAAACAAAATTTTCAAATGCCCCTGAGTCCACCTTTCCATGCTTTAGATTTACCGTGAGATGGACAGCATTGCCGGAGATTTTCCCAAGTTGGCGACCAGGGTGAAGATTGGGCATTCGTTTGAACACCGGCCCATGTATGTACTGAAGGTGAGGCCCGAGGCTCTTCAAGAGGCCTGGCTGGACTCAGGCTCCTGGTCCCTTGTATCCAGGACCCAGCCCTCAGACCTCTGAAGGAGGGAGGTTTTTAGGCTCTTCTTGACTTTGGAGGCATGGGGAGACATCTTCTGGGGCTCAATTTTGGTGTGACTGAGAGTTCCCTGTTTTTGCCTAATGTGGAAGGAGTTAGAACGTAGAAGGAGACCATCTCGTCGCAAGTTTTGACTGAAAGACAGGATCAGCTGGGGGGAAGGGTCATGGGTGGGAGAGGATGGAGTGGGTGAGGGGGATGGGGATGGGGGTGGGGTGGGTCTGTTAGCATTCCAGAAAGCGCTCAGATGGGCCACAATCTTTTGCCTTCATTCTTACCTCCAAAAAGCAAGTCAAATTGGGACTGCTCTACAAATTCTATTCTACTTTTAGGGGTACTTATTGGAAAAGCAATCTAGGAAGCTAATTTTAGGGTTGATGTAATTTTAAGCCCAGCCTATGATCCTTGGCTGCACAAAGCCTAACTTCTAGATATTTCTAACAGATTCAGGTCTATATTGGCAAAAGAGGTAGAGAATTTATGGCAGGGACATAAATTACATAAATAACCCAGCCAAATGAATAAAAAAGAATTTGGAGATATGAAGCATGGAACAAGTGAGGGTGCTAAGAATTTGTCAGATCCTTAGTGTCATATAAGCCCCGAAGAACCCAGGCTCCTGGCTTGAATTACCAGCCAGAGGAGATTTGCCACCAAGCCTGTCGCTCTGAAATAATCCACATAAATTTAGACGATTTGCCAACCTGATGGAGACTCTGGCTTCATTAGCACCACGCTTTGACCCAAGGTGGCCGGACCCCACACTAAAAGGCAGGAGCCAGAACTCATTTAATGCCATTTGCAAAGAGCTATAGTGAACCTCTGTCTTCCTCCTTGTAAAATCGAATTCATTTATTGCATCAGCTGGAACAGGCTGGTTCATGCACTCTCGGGCCTCTCTCTGTTGGGGTACCATTTGAGGTCTTTCAAGAGACATAATATTATCTCTAATCACACTGGTGTTATCATTCACAATAGCAGTTGTTTCCCCTTGCCATTTGCTTCCCACCCTGGAGTGGCTCAAGTGGCCCGGAGCCACGGCCGGGCCTCGCCAGCCAACCAATTAAGCTCCCTGGTCACGGATAAACCTGATAAATAGATGGTACCCTCAGGAACAGTTGGTCTCTGAATTATCTTAAATTGATTAAATGAATAGGAGTGAGCTGGGGAGAGGAGAGGTGAGTGGAGACATCGGCAGGAGGGTCATTTTCGGGCCTCTTTGTCCTTCCACAGTTCAGCACCACAGAAGGCAGGCGGCGGCGGCCAGCCATTTGGCTGAACGCAGGCATCCATTCCCGGGAGTGGATCTCACAGGCCACAGCGATCTGGACTGCGAGGAAGGTCATGTCGCGCAGTATTAGCAGACAATTCTGGGAGGCCAGGGTGCCCCTGCAGGGTCCCAGGAGGCTGGGCCTGGGAGGATGAGGTGGGAAGGTACTCAGCACAGAAATGGTTGGAGGGAGGGCTTTTTGGGTTGGAGAAGCAAAAGGTCAGAGTCCTTTGGTCAAGCCACTGTGGCTAAATGACAAAGTCCATTCATGGCAGCGAGCAAGCTAATGAGCTGTAGAAATAGACCCGAAATCCTGAGCCGATAGTCAGCCCCGCAGAAAGGGAGCAGAGCCTTCTCTGCAGCGAAACTCAGACCAACTTTGCCATCAGCCCACCCTAGCCCTCTAGACCCTCAGGGATCTCAGGCTGTCTGCATGTGCCCCCCCACCCCAGAGTCTGCTTTAAGGCAGCACTAGCCAGAGGAGGGGTATTGCGTGTGGAGGATGTACTTTCCCTACCCGTTAGCGTGGGGGCCCAGGTTCCCCAAAACTATGATGATGTGTGGCTCTTCCCTCCCTTATTCCCACCCCCTGGAAGGAAGGAATCAACCAGGCAGCCCCAGACTCTGCAGTTGATGTCATCAGGAGGCCATGTTCCCCCAGGGTTTGAAGTGCTCCAAGAGCTTTGCAGAGAGCTCTGTCTATGAGGGGGACAGAGAGGCTGCAGGAGGCACCTGGGGAAGATACATGGGCTTCGACCGGGTACCCCAGCTGGTCACCCAAGAAGCTGACAAGCTTCTTGTCTCTGCTTAGATCGCATCTGATTACGGGAAGGACCCAGCCATCACCACCATCTTGGAGAAAATGGATATTTTCTTGTTGCCTGTGGCCAATCCTGATGGATATGTGTACACACAAACTCGAGTGAGTAACACCGAGTGAGCTGGGCTTGAAGGTGAGAAGAGTCTGGTGAATTCCTTGCTGTGCCACCCGAACAGTTGTAGGAACGGGGAGAGAACTCCCACCCAAGTGCACATTACAAGCTTCCTCGGGCTCCATTTCTCACTCATCCCCTGAGCTGAGAGTGACCAGGGAATATTTTTTCTTGGAGAGAATCGTCTAATGAACTCCCTCTCATGGATCTTGAACAATTATCAACACTTAACCAATCTTCTTTTCATTTTTTTCCCTCCCACACATTTTTTTTCCTTTTGTTTAAAAGCACATCCCTGACATCAGGTTATTGGACCCCAAATTTCTTTAATATGCATCTCTGGTTGATGGTAATTAAAACAAAACAAGACAAAAACCCAAACAATACACCACTGTCACTTAAAAAAATTAATGGAATTTCTTTAACATCATCTAATTCCCCCAATTATCTTTTAAATGTCTTTTGAGTCAGTTTGTTGAAATCAGTCCCCAATAAGGTTTTGCACCTGTATTTGGTTGTTGCCGCTCTGTAGGCTTTTTAAATCTACGGCGGTTACCCACTCCCACACACATCTCTTTTAAAAATGTCATTCATTTGTTGGAGAAACCAAGTAAATTGTCCTGTAGAATGTCTCACGTTCTGAATTTGGCTGATGGCTTCTTTGTTGTGTGTCATTTGTTCCCGTAAGCCCCGTATTTGCTCTTCACTTGTAGTCAGAGCTTGAAGTTCGATTGGGTTCAGTTGAGTTTTTCAGGCAAGAATAAAATAGTTGCTGTGCACTTTCTGTCAGACCAGTGGTGGTTCGGGCAGACGATGTCTGTCTGTCATCTTTCTGCTAAAGCCAAAAATCAATTTGGAGGGTTCAGGTGACATCAGGCTGGTTCTTGCATTACAAAGTTCTCATCATGGCATTTTGGGGGAGTCCTTCTCTCTGAGCCCGAAGGGCCGAGCCTCCTTTCTCTGGGAGATGAGAGGAGACTGCTCAGTCCGTGAGCACTGGGGCCCCAGTGATCCTCCAGGCAGAGCTAAGAACCTTGCTCCATCATAGACCCCCACCCCAGAGAACACCTTCGCTTTTCCTGTGCCCTGACCCGCCCCTGAATGCTTATTCCCTCCTTGGTGGTCTTTCCAGAACCGACTATGGAGGAAGACACGGTCCGTCAATCCTGGAAGCCGTTGCATTGGTGTTGACCCAAACAGAAATTGGAATGCTAGTTTTGCAGGTAGGCTGGGAGTGGGGGGTGGTGGCTTTCCCTCCCTGCTGCCGGGGGGAGCCTGGTCCACGGGGTGCTGAGCGGGCAGTGAGGGAGCCAGTTTCCAGGCTGGCTCCATTCCTGCTTCACTGAGAGACGTGGGCCAATTCCTTACACTCTGTCTAGGGTTTTTGTTTTTTGTTTTCTGGTTTTTCTGTTTTTGTTTTTAACATTTTTGGGGGGTAGTTTTGAAAGGGAATGACTCAGCAATTCTTGTTCTCCTGAAAGTACACTAATATTTTAAAAATGGTTCTAGTCTTAGACGTTCAGATCCACGCTCTATGCCCTGGGCGTCCCTGCTTCTCCCGGGCGAGCGACTGGGTGGGTAGAAGGGCTCCTGGTGGTAACTGGGAAGAGAGCAGTTAGTCACCCTGCCAGATCAGACTGTGGGATGTGGTGAGGCTTCAATCCCGGCAGTTGACCCTTAGATGTGTCAGTGTGACATGCAGCCCTTTGGTGTCACAGAAAGGGCACGAGGATTAGGAGACCCGGGTTCTGAGTTCCAGCTGTTTAAAAACCATCCGTCCAGTCATGTCCACTGGCTGCCAGGTAAAGTGTTCCTGTGTGTTCCCTTACTTATTCGTCTGACCGAATGAGTGAGTTTTATTATCTGAAGTGAGACAGTCGGACTCGGAGACAGTCTTAGGGGCAGGTGGCCAAGAGTTAGGGTCGGAGCTCACCTTGCAGCTCCAGAAGTCCATAGTGCTCTCTCGCGCTCTTCCACAGCTGGGCTGATGTCCTGTCTTCAACCTACTTCTCGTACCTGCACACTCGCCTGCCTCACACCCTGTGGCAGGGAGAATCATGCGTCTGTGGGAAAGGAGCTGAGAGAAATGGGGGAACTGAGGGCGTGGAAGTTAAGTCAGCTCTTCCCACAAGCGGGGTGGTTTTACGCACAGGCCACGTACCTCAGGGAGCTGTGTTGTGAACCAGTACAGAAGGCAGTATCTAAATACCGGCCAACTGGGAGGCTTTAGCCACAACGATAGATTATTTTTGGCAGCCCTTGGCCATTAAGATCTGAACCAAGAGAATGAGTTGACACCAGAATAAATGGAGTCATTTTCATTATTAATTGGTATTCATAGTAATTATCCGGAATACTTATTAATTACAACTCATTGTCGGGTATGATATTAATTATTTATGGCAGCTGTTAGTGATGCAATACAAGGTCGACTCTATCCATTTAAAGGAATCCTTCCAGTTTTCCCTCCTCAGCTGTGGCAGATTCGGTGCCCTCCCTCTTCTGCGCCACCCCCCACCCCACCCGCCATGTACACATATTGCGGACTAGGCTCCTGGGGTAGGGGGCCTCCTTCCATCGACCTGTCCATGGCCAGCCCCTCCTGCTCTTCCTCTGGGTTCAATGTCCTGCATTTCTGTTTTCTTGCCAATGGGTTCATGTTTCTGTTTGGGCCACTCCCCACAGGACAGGGGGCCAGTGACAACCCTTGCTCTGAGATATACCATGGACCCCATGCCAACTCGGAAGTGGAGGTGAAGTCGGTGGTAGATTTCATCCAAGAACACGGGAATTTCAAATGCTTCATCGACTTGCACAGCTACTCACAGCTGCTGATGTATCCATATGGGTACACCGTCAAGAAGGCCCCAGATGCTGATGAGCTGGTGAGTGACGGGCCGCTTTCCCTAAGGCCCACCTAGCCCTGGGCCTGCTTGACCCCGGGGTGCTGCCACAGTGGTCCTTCCACAACTTATAGAGACAGTCCAAGAGCCTGGACTTATTTTATTAAGGGCCTGGTCTTCTCTCCTTCTGCCCTTTGGACTGTGCCATCAGACCCCCTGGGGACAAGAAGACAGTTCTCCTTATTTCTGTGTTTGCTGTGACTTTCAAGAACCATGCCTGACCCCTGCCTTTCCTTCTCAGTTGTTTTTCTGACCAAAATGTGTGACAGACCCATTGCTTGCCAAAAACTGTGGGTGGCATTGTGAGTGAGGGAGAGGTGCTCCTCATTCCAGTCAAGGTAGAGTTGAAGTAGGGTGCCAGCTACAGCCTAGGGGTGCTCCGCGTCACATGTAATGACTCGCTGTAGAATGTGAAGAGACACTTAGGGTGGACTGACTGAAGTAGGGCTGGCATCTGTAGGGTGAAGGCAGGCTTCTCCCTCTGTACTGGTAGATTCCAGAGCGCCCCCCTGCCCAGGGCCACAGCTAGTCTCTAAACCTCCCAGTAGATGCAGGGCTCATGCTAAGTGTGGGCCACATTCTGGTCTCAAACAGGTGTTGGCATATGCATATAGGACGGCCCTGTCTCCACCTCCACTCTGGGAATACCCAGCTCTTAGAAAGTTTTCTCTGGAATGTATTTGGCCTTCCCGCATTTTCATGAACATGACACTCCCATCCCTCAAGGGAGGTGAAGATGGTGGTGTATTCACTAGGTTGGGTTGGTGAGCAGCCCTCCATGTCTCTGTGTATCAGGCTTTGGCTCTGGTTGGATGGAAAAGGAGGAGACCAGAAGGGAAACTTGAGGGAAGGGCCAAGAACCTTCCACACCATTGCAATGCAGAGCAGCTGAGGGATGTCAGGTTGTGGGATCCATTCTTTCTCACTCTGCTGGTTCCCCTCCTAGGACGAAGTGGCAAGGTGTGCGGCCAAAGCTCTGGCTTCCCTGTCGGGCACGACATACCAAGTGGGTCCTACCTGCACCACTGTCTGTAAGTACTTGCTCTATTAGTTATTTAGAAAATGCTTGGAGAGGAAACTTGAAGTGGAAGGAGAACCTCAAATTAGGCTTACTATGTTGCAGTCTGATGGTTTTAGCTGTTAGCGATAGACCAAATTTGTGTCAGGCCTGTGGAATGATAGCTGCTGTAGGCGGTTGTCTCCATCAGTACCGTCACTACGGTCATGCTATGTGTCACCTGCCCATGGTGAGTTTAATCCTGCTAGTATGCTGGAGTCTGTGTCCCTTCTATTCCATGAAAGATCCTGACATCATTTATCAAAAGTTCCTCAAGCCCAGCGTTTCATTTTCAAAGGAAACCCACCTTTGGAGATGCAGATCGAGGTGGCTGTAGTGGGCATAGAGGAGACTCCGTCCTCTTCCCATCCGAGACGAACACGAGTTGGAGCAGAGCACGCTGGGAGCAGGGGTCCTCTTGGCAATGGTTAGCATCAAGCCAAAAGAAACACCCTAAACAAACCCTACCAAGGCTCCAAACCTGAAGAGGGTCTTCAGGCTTATTACCTACAGCTTCAACCTCATTTTGAGGAAATAGCTTTGTTTTGGTTTCTCACTGAAGTGTTTCATGTGAGCATTTCACTCTGTTCCTACTGAGATCCTTCCAGTTCCCTCATTCCATGAGTCTGAGCTTTAAACTTAAAGATCAAATTGAAGAATACTATTGTTCTCCAGGAGTCTAGCTATCAAGGGGAAATAAAAGCATGAGCACGAGGAGCATGGTTCTGACACCTTTGAAGCCAGTGCCCATCTTTTCCCCTCTAGTGTCTCTCCTCTGTAAGTAATTTTCTAACAGTGTGTCCCCCCTCAGACCCCCTGCAGACTTGCCGTATTTCTGTCCTATTCCACACCGTAACTCTCCATCCAAGAGCTCCACCTCAGCTAGCTGTTCCCTTCAGCCTTCCTGTTCTGGGAAGTTTCTCCATCCCCCTCCTGGGTCCTCCTCTGTATCTGACCTCAGCACTCTTATGTGTGTTTCATATGCTGCCTTGCTGCATAAAGCAATTAGCCTGATGTAGGTGTTCATGTGGCTAATTGCGGGAACCATCCATTAATTATTCATGGTTGATTATTATTAGTGTTGTTAAATGGGAACTCCTAGGAGAAGAAACACCTCAGGAGAGTTTCTCCATCCTCTGCTCCATTAGTGAGAACTGAGTTTAGGACTGCAGAGGGGTGAAGAGACTTGGTGGGAGTCCTTTGGTGAGGCCCTCTCGAAAGAGCTTTGTGGGTCACCACAGTCCTGGCTTTTGGGTCAAACACCAATTTAAAGGATGGCCTTGTCAACCCACATCAAACACATTCTTCCCAGCCTAAGCTCTGCCAAAACCAAGAGATACTCATCGGATTCCTCCAGAACCAGAGGTGGAAGGCACTCCCTGAGTGTTGTCCAGGAGACATAATATTTCCTAAGTCTTTCAAGAGCCCATCTTCTGTATTGTTTAAAGGCTTTGCCTACCCTCCTTGCTTCCCAAAAATGTAATCAATTTTGTATAATAACACTCTGATCCCATGGGTTATTACATGTGCTACACGCATGGTCGACGTCTGTCCCTTCAAGTGCCAGACCTTTTCTTAGATTAACCATTTTAGCTGAAAATAATCTCAAATTTCACACTTTCTTGCCTTTTTAAACAGAGCATGTACAAGGGATTTAAGCTCCTTTCTTCATGACGTAGTGGCCTTCTGAACATTAGTAATAATGTCCCGGAGGCTTTCCGTGCCACATTGCACTTTCAGTCCCTGTGCTGGGCAGCCCCAAGCCCATTTTGCTGCTTTAATTTGTGCATTTGCTTTTTTAGAGTTTTCCCGTTCCTTCCCCTGGTCAGACTGTACTGCTTTCAGACTACCTGCCTCTAGCAACCTTCTCCCCTTCTCTTTACTACTAAGGGCTGGGACACAAGTTCTTTAGGCTCATTTGACTCGTGGATAGATCCTGAGTAAGAAGGATATTCATGACAACATTGTTTATACTCACAGAGGCCTACTGAGTACCTCAATGTCCGTCAGTACAGTACTGAATAAAAACACATTTGGTGCAGGCACACAATGAAACAGTGTGCCCCCTGCTTAAATGAATGAGGTGCGTCTGTAGATGCGAATAGGGAATAATCTTTAAATGTCAATTGGGAAATACAGTGTGATTTTTATTTATTTTAATTTTAAAATTTATCTTATCATTTTTAAAAGATTTTATTTATTTATTTAACAGCAAGATAGCGAGAGAGAGAGCACAAGTAGGTTGAGGTATATGAGACCACGCAAGAATTTCAGAGACTATAGGAGAGCCTGTTTCATAACCTCATGGGGCATGGCATCACAGCATCTCTAGAAAAGTCACAAGTGGAGGGGTGCCTGGGGGGGCTCAGTCGTTAAGCGTCTGTCTTCAGCTCAGGTTTGCTCCCAGAGTCCTGGGATCGAGCCCTGCCTTGGGCTCCCTGCTCCACAGGGAGTCTGCTTCTCCCTCTTCCCCTTGCTTATGTTTTGTCTCTCTCGGTATCTCTGTCAAATAAATAAATAAAATCTTTTTTAAAAAAATCACAAGTGATACCATGAGAAATAACCCTCAAGAATAATGGAAAACAAAAGGACCCATCTTTTCATTTAACAGACATGTACCATAAATACTAAATGGACTGGGAGGAGGTTGAGGAAAGCATGGGCTTTCCAGCAGACGGCCTTGGGTTTCAATTCCAGTCCTGCCATTTTTCATCTATATTTCCTTAGATAAATTACTCATTCTGAGCCTGGATTTCCTCCTCTGAAAAACAAGGACGGTAATACCCACCTCACTGGGTTTTTAAAGATTAATGAGGTCATAGATGTGAACTTTTCAATATAAATGACCAGCTTATGGGAGATGTTCAATAAATGATAGCTGCTATTGACATCATTATTTTATTATTCAGTGACATCCACACACTTTGCACTTTTAGCCAGTTTCTGCTCTAGTTGAGTTTGGCTGGGAAGAAACAGGAAAACAGGCCTCTTTCTTTTCCCCAGCCTTTTGGCAAAGGGAAGTCTCAAGGGTTGTGCTTCGTTCTCTCTGTGTTTATCAGTTATCTCTTGCTATGTAAAAAGTTATCCTAAAACCTAGCAGCTTAAAATAATAAATATTTATTTTCTTCCACTCTTTCCCTGGTGTAGGAATTCAAGAATGGCTTAGCTGGGTGGCTCTGGCTCAGGGCCTCTCCCAAGGTTGCAGTCAAGGGCTAGAGTCCTTTAAATCCTTGACCCGGCTGGAAGGGTCTGCTTCTTGGATGGCTCACTCAGCTGCTGAGTACTGGCAGGAGGCCTCCATTCTTCACCACTCAGACCTGGTGATGGGACACTCTCTGACCATCCACACACCCTGATGCCTGGCTTTCCCCAGAGCAAATGATCTAAGAGAGAGCAAGGCAGAAGCCACAGTCTTTATGATCAGCCTTGAAGGTCACACGCCATCATTCCTGCAATTTCCTGTTAGTTACCCAGGTCAGGGCATCCCCACTCAGTGGACCACCCAGGGAGGTGAAAACCAGGAGACAAGGATCATTGGGGCTGGCTTGGAGGCTCCTGTCTCACTCTGTGAAGATTGGTTTTGAGTGACTGGAAAGAGTCTAAACAGTGAGTTAGTGAAAAGGTGGGCTCGAAGATTTAAAATCTCTTGGTTTGAGATGAATGAAGATGACCATCATACAGGACAGACTGAGACATACAGATCAGGCCGGTGTTCATGTGTTGGTGGCCTGATGACCTTCAGCAAGAATTCTAGGTCCCTAAGGAACCATGGGCAGGCAGAATTCCTGAGGCCTGCCCATCTAACCCTGAAAGGAACTGGGGTTCAAAGGTGTTTTCTTTCCTGACTTACAGATCCAGCTAGTGGGAGCAGCGTTGACTGGGCATATGATCATGGCATCAAGTATGCATTCACGTTTGAGTTGAGAGATACTGGGCACTATGGCTTCCTCCTGCCAGCCAACCAGATCATCCCCACTGCAGAGGAGACCTGGTTGGGGCTGAAGACCATCATGGAGCATGTGCGGAACAATCTCTACTAGATGAGGCACTCTGCTCTGTCTCTGGTTATTTCTCCTCATGTACGCGCGCTCACCGAAGCCACGATTAAAGGGAGCTTGTTCTTTCACGTGTGACTCAGAGCCCTCTGGCTTTGTGGGGAGCACAGGTGAGCCCCTCCTCAGCCCTCATCCTGGACGTTCATGCGTTCTGGTGGTGCACCTCAGAGGGGCGCTCTTGCCACCCTGCTGTGTTTCGGTCCTGCTGGTCCACTGAGCCCTTTGTGTGGCCTTCCTCTCACATAACTGGTTGGGCAGACCACACTTAACATCATTCCGTACTGGGTGGCACGTCTCTACCTCATTTTGAGAACAAAAAACATCTAAGATAGTTCCCTAGCCTTGTCCCATCTGGCCAGGCTGGTGACCTTGCGCTGCTGGGGTCCTGAGGGAGATGCTGTGGGCTACAGTGCCTGTCTTTGAGATCAGTCTCAAAGGTGACATAGAACTTCCTCTAATTTATCTCACTCCTTCTTGAACATATTTGCCTTTGAAAAATAAATCCTGTAAGGTTATCAGTAGAGGCCATCTTCTTTTTTGTTTTTTTTTTGTTTGTTTGGGGTCTGAATACAAAGTAGTGGATCACTTTTCCTCACTGGGCCCCAAATGCCCAGACACAACAGTTCCGATCACATTCTTCCGTTAGTTACACAGTGTAACTGGGATCCCAGAAGGGGATCTGTGCCACTATAGGTACTGTTCACCCAGGAACCCTTAATGAAGTGGTGATCTAATAGCAGGATTGCTAAATTATCCCCATCTGTCCTCATGGGCTCACCTCTACTTTGCCTTTTGAACTCACTTCAAAGATCTTGCCCTCACCCTACGGGTCCTAAATTACTCCTCTGGCCTGGATAATCTCACTGCACATTCCTGTGGCACATTCCTGCCTCTGCTCTGGTGTACCTTGTGTTTCCTCCTCCTGGCTTTCCTTTTGGTCTTTAAAGACGACTTCTACTTTGCATCCCGGACCATGAGCGTCAAGGTGGAGCAAGGATTCCTCAGTCAGCCTTCTCTTGTTCCATTCCTTCTCAGCGCATACCATCTGCCCTTCTTCCTTTTTTTCCTTTTCTCAGACATGTCTGTAAATCTTATCCTCCTGCCTAGGATTCGTGCAGCATCTGGTATGTGCTCATAAGCCAATAAATATTCAATATGAGTCTCATGATCCTCTCTGGTTCTTCGCCTTCACCTGAATGGAACCAAGCCATGGTTTTGAATATGCAGCTCTTTCTAATGTCAAAAGTCAATTTTTAATCCCTTTCTGTATCGCATGACTTGTAGGAAGGCCTTCTCTCCCTCGGGCCGAGGGGCCTCCGGGGCTGTGTTACCTTAGTGATTGCACTCTGGTCCTGGGTCTAGTTCTTAGTTTTTTAGTTCAGGCGCTTGATATTCTTGGTGTCCATGTTGATTAGACTCGGGGATGCTGACTCACGCCCACAGAGCTCAGATGAGGCATGTGATAAAATCAGAATACAGATTTATTAATTTACATCATGGCATGTAACTGGTTAGTGGATTGGATCCTCACGTTGGTCCGCACAGTACATTCTCTCCCTGTAGGCAAGATACATGGGAAGCCAAATTATAATCAAAAGGTTGTTTAGTGAGCGGGGCGTCAGAGCAAGGAAAGTTAATTACAGTCTATGATTAGAATTTTTAATGGTATCCAGCTCTAATGGCATGATATATCCAATTCTAGAACCAGAACACACCTGCCAGCCAGCCAGCTGATCACTTGTGCCGGCTAGTCAGGGTTGCCTTGGACCAGACAATACCCCAGGAGGCATGACAGTGTTTGCCTCTGGGACTTGCCTCTAACCTGGCTCTATATGTAGACCTCCTCACCCCCAAGACTGAGATGGTCCTTTACATTCCTTGAGGGAAAGAGCTCCTAAACAATACATAAAAAGCCATGAAGAGGATACCTGTGACTATAATAAAATTAAGAGCTTCTATTCAGTAATATACACATAAAGAAAGTGAGAAGTTATAAACTAGACGATGTTCACTACATTCATATACACACAACAAAGGGCATATGAAGAAATCCCACAGATCAGTAAGAAAAGCACAAAGAACCAAGAGAAAATGGACAAAAGTTGTGAGAAAACATTTCACAGAAGAGGAAACGTGTGTCTGATAAACATATGAGGAGAGCGTTACTGATCGAGGACCTACGAGTCAAGACTGCAATGAGATGCCATTTTATACTCTTTCAATTTACAGAAATCAAAACGGAGAGGAGGTGGGTGATAGGATCTCTTGTCTATTACTGGTGGGCATGTGAATCTGTAAAGCCACTTTGGAAAATAATTTGGCATTACCTTCTAATGTTCACACCTATGGTCCAGCTGTTCCACTCCAGGCATAAACCCAAGAAATTCTTGCACATAAACAACAGGAGACATAGAGGAGAATGTTTACAGCAACGCTGTTCATAATAGCAAAAACCGAAAAATAATCCAAAAGTCCACCAGTGGGAGAATGGGTAAATAAAGTATGGTATTTTCACATACTGAAATATTATACAAGAGTCAGAACAAAATTTAGTATGATCTCCTTTCTAGAAAGTTCCAAATAACTGAACAAAATGCAAGTAATAATTCCCTTTCAGGAAGCCATACAAAATTTGAAAAAATTGTAGGGAAAGGGAAGAAAGATAGTATATATGCTCAGACCCCTTTTCCTGTTCAGTGTACCGATTCCCAGCTGCTGGGAGCGTTAGCTGGCAGCAGCTCAAGGCTCCCTCCCTCTCTGGAGAATTGCAGTTAGCCAAATAGGGGCTGACTCACACAGGAAGCTATGCACTTGTTTTCCCTATATCACCTCCCCAAATGTCAGCCAATGCCTGACTAACTTGGGGGCACAAACAGCTAATCTTTTGCCTCAATGTAGGGTCACACTGTGGTGCAATGTGGGCTCCAGAGCTCTGAATACCTTTTCCAGCTGATTCCACATCCTTCCTTAGCTTCCCCACCCCCCCATCCTGTCCTGCTTCTCAAACTCCCCCTTTCCTGAGAACTCCCTCAAAAAAAAAAAAAAAAAATCACCTAAACAAAATCCTTTCTCAGGCTCTACTTCTAGGAAAACGGACTTAAGACAACAGGAAATGAAGAGCCTGGCATTCTGAGTGATGATTCCCTTGGATGGGGAGAGGCGGGGAATGAGATAGGGACCTGGGCCCTATGGTTAGATTCAGGTTCTGTTTTTTCCAGGAATTTATGACTTAATTTTGGGGGGGCGGGGACTAAATCAGTAGCTAAATAAATCATAAAAGAGGGCCATGCATGGGTCAACAATGAGCACAGCACTAGCCAAGGATTATGATTAATTTAGTTGTCTGTACCTGAAATCCAGTTTTAAAGATGTTTATAAAGGTACGGATTTGAACACAGAAATGTTTTCCTATTCAGTATGCATTTACTGAACGTCTAGTTGTGCCAGCAACAGTTTTAGATGCTGGCAAGGTATTGGCAAACAAGAAGGCAAAATTCCTTCTTGCATGGAATTTCATTGTCGTTGGAGAGACAGAAAGTACTCAAGAAAACAAATTAAAAATTTTAATTTGGTTAATGAGAGCTGCCATAAATAACAGAAAATGGGCTGCTGGAAGGACAGAGATGTATGGTGGAGGGGCCTCTCGATTGGGAAAATTCGAGAAGATGGTGTTTGGGCTTGTGGTATAAAATTTTTCTTAACTCTCTTTTTTGCATTCTTTTTGGACTCCCCAAGCAAATGAAAAAATGTAGGCTAGATGTTATAATGCACATTTTATAGGCAGAAGATCTCTCAAGAGCGGTGTGTCTCTTGCCCAAGACAAGTAATTACTATTTTCTGTTCTCTAAGTGAAGACCCCACCGAGAAAGAGAAAACTTGAGCCATGAACATTCATAGACACAACTTAAATTTCTGAGACACACTTAAGCTTGGAAGGCTTTTGTACCTCATCAAATAAGTCTTTACAGAATTTTCCACTATTAAGGACACCAGTGAGGATGGAAAAGGGACAATCTGTTGATGATGGGAAAAAAGTATTTTGAGTTCTCTCTCTTATTATTTTTTTTTTTTTACAACACCGGGGGTGTGGTGGGGTTTGCTGAGTCATCCCCAAATCTTACACCCAGTCTTGTTGGGGTCCAAAAACAGACCTTGGTGACATGACTGACAGGATGAGGGATACAGTCCATGGCTATCAATGGGACTAGCTGTCATCTCTGTGCTGTCAGCTTGAAACCAGAGCCACCAGTGGAACTGCAGTCACTTGGGAGCTGACACACAGACCACATCCACTTCTGTCTTCTGGTTTGTAGATGGCGAGGAGTGGAGGACAACCCAACTCCTTCGCTTGGCCATGTGTCCTTGATTCCTTGATGGAATCTCTGGGAGCTCCAGTTTCCTCATATTTAAAATGAGAACAATGGGAGTATTTACAATAGTGTCTTGAGAATATTCAGGAAGCTGATGTGTTAAAGTATGGAGCACCTAACCCGGCAGGAGCAGTTCTCATTGTGTGTTAGCCTGAATCTCTCTCACCAAGTGGTGGACATTCCTTCATGAATCAAATGATTGGCGTTTCCCCTAACGTCCTTTAGATTTTTCATACGACTTAATGACAAAAGTCTCAACAGTTCACAGAAAAGCACTTGTTGGATGCACAGTCATTTTTAGTATTATCTGGGTTTTGAAATATTGGGGTTCTGTTTCTGGGAGCTTTCCCATGTTAAGTAGATATTGATGCCCCTTTACTGGGTTAATACAAAGAATTATTGCCTGAAGCCTTCACAGGTCCAGCTTTCAAGCACAACCATGTCAAGTCTATGAGGTCACCTTATATTTTTACGGGGCCCGGGAAGACCCCACTGTAAACTTCTTGCAAATGAAATTGAGGGTATGTTCCAGCTCTGGGATGTCCTATGGAGGTTGCCCTTGTTTTATGTCACTATACTAGGATCAACTATGAAGAATCATTTGTATTATCATCGTCATCCTTATCTTTCTGTTTGATGAGTTCTGGACTTTCGCCAAATCAGACAGCTTGCAAAATAAATTCATTCTACTATTTGTATTGCGCCTTAAATCATGAACACCAGCTGTTTCTTGTATTTGAAGTAAAGCTCCAGGTGTCCTGGGGGCATCCAGAGAGCACAGTTTTTTCCTCCTCCATGATGTATGCGGGGGAGCTGGGCAACTTGTTCCTTTAATGCAAAAAGTGAATCTCATGGTTTTGTATGTGTGGTTTCTTTCTTTCTTTCCTTCCTTCCTTCCTTCCTTCCTTCCTTCCTTCCTTCCTTCCTTACCCTTCCTTCCTTTTGGTATCTCCTACAAGGTCAAGCTCAATAGCTGATAAATATTTGATTTGATTTGCTGCAGGGGCAGTGAGTTAACAATTGCATAAGCCATACTCTCAACAAGTTAGGGCAGCAGGAAAAGAGTACTTTTTCGAACCAATTGGTGGAATTCTGGAAAACAGTTTGGAATGCATGTCCCTAAGTTCTAAGACAGAGCATAAATTAAACCTTCAGAGATAAGAAAGACTTGATATTGATTTCATTGCTTGCATTTTTGTAATGATTTATAGTTTCAAAATACCTTTATAGATATTGGATAATTAAATTATCACAAGCACTTGGTGATATACATGGGCTGGCTGCTACTACTGTCCCTGTTTCACTGATGAGGACTCCGAGTTTTAAAGAGGCGAATAGCATACCCTCTAGCCTGTCTGGTCTCACCACCCTGTATTATCTGCCTGGTTCCCGGAACCTTTGTTTCTGGTTTTGCGGATGAGAGGTGCTGTAAGGAGGAAACAGGAGCCCAGGTCTCCCTCTCTAGCGGCCACTGCTGGCCCATGATGACCACAATGGAGGAGCGTTTTGTGTGTTTCCTGTGGGTCTGCCCTTCCTGGGCCTGAGCCCGAGTTTGCCATCCGGGGTGGATTTGGAATTAACGAATAAATGTTTTACTTATTATGAAACATCCGGAATGGACCCCAAAGCCCATTTTCATCCTTTAGACCTTTATGCCCTTTCATAGGGATTAGACAAACCATAGGACCCACCAACCCCACCTTTAACTATTAGCTTCTCAAAATTTGGATGACAGGGGTACCGGGGTGGCTCAGTGGGTTAAAGCCTCTGCCTTCGGCTCAGGTCATGATCCCAGGGTCCTGGGATTGAGCCCCGCATCGGGCTCTCTGCTCTGCAGGGAGCCTGCTTCCCCCTCTCTCTCTGCCTGCCTCTCTGCCTACTTGTGATCTCTCTCTCTGTGTCAAATAAATAAGTAAATAAATAAATAAATAAAATCTTTAAAAAAAAATTTGGATGACAAAATATCCAAATTTTTGGATGACAAAATAGATATATTTACTTTTCTTGAGTATTTAAACAACTTGGGCTAACCTTAGGAAACTGTTGACCCAGATATGGGGCTCATCATTTTCTCGAGGCGTGACCCAAGATTTATTCTTTGGGACCCCCAGGACCTAAGCATCCATGGGTGTGTCATAAGGAGACAGTCCGTGAGTACCTCGAGCGGTGTCAGTTTCATGCCTGATCTGGAAGCAGCCTGGTGTCTTCTTTCCACTTAGCTAAGTGTCTGAGGCTCTCTCCCTTCCTCAGCTCCAAGGACATTGCCATGGCATTGTTCTTTTCTGACGGATGTGGGAAACATGGAGGTCAGAGAAAGCAAAGCCCTTCTGATCCAATTTCAGCAAATCTCTGTTAGAAAACTCTGAGACGCCAGGCCCCGGAAGAGGAAGGATGGTGATCTATCGTGTCATTGTGAAGTGGTATTTCTAGAGCTCTGTCAGAGGCGGCTGTTGGTGGACAGGTATTAACTTGTTAAGGAGGCAAGTGAAAGAAGAATGCACCAGATCTTCCTTCTCTCCCTCTTGCTCCAGGGCCATCGGTTGGATCAATATTTAAGGGGCATGTTTCTCTGTGTCCTCAGGCTCCCTGGTACCTGGCAGGTCTAGGGGCCTTCCATTTGCTCTGGAAAATAAGTGAGGGCCTTGTGGAGCCAGAAAGATACTGGATCAAGATGGATAGTGGATACATTGCTAGGTTGGGGAAGGCCTGGTGAGAGTAGCACTGGCCCTGGGAGAGAGTGTTCCCCTCTTTGCCAGGGCTACAGGATGGTGGAAGGGTGTAGATGCCGGCTCCAAGGACTCAGAGGCCAATGGCGCCATGACCTTTAGAAATGAAACCAGCAGGGGCTCCTGGGTAACAAGCACACTCAGTTAAGCATCTGACTCTTGGTTTCTGCTCAGGTCGTGATCTTGGGGTCTTGAGAGATAAAGCCCGATGTGGGGCTCCACACTCAGCAGGGAGTGACACTCAGCATCTTGAGATTCTCTCCATCTCTCTCTCTGCGCCTCCCCCTGTGCTCTCTCTCCATTAAATAATCTTTAAAAAAAAAAAAAAAAAAAAGAACGAAATGAAACCGGGAGACTAGGAAAAGGCAATCCAGAGCTATTTCCCTTACTCCCAATAGACAGAGAAATAATAACAAGTTGATCAATGTTTTCCTGAGTTGCTCGGACCTGATGGGGCTTTTGTTCCAGCAATGTCGGGATTTTCCTTTTTATTTCTCTGACACTTGGATCCAGATTTGTGAACCTTTCCCTAACTGTTCCCTTCATCAATATATGAGCAACATATGGTCCAGAGTGAAGTTGTTGCTTAGGATTTAATGGTCTGCCTGTGTTCTTCTTCTTCTTCTTCTTTTTTTTTTTTTAAAGATTTATTTGTCAGAGAGAGAAAGAGCACAAGCAGGGGTAGCAGCAGGCAGAGGCAGAGGGAGAAGCAGGCTTCCCACTGAGCAAGGAGCCCCATGTGGGACTCGATCCCAGGACCCTAGGATCATGACATGAGCCAAAAGCAGCCACTTAACCAACTGAGCCACCCAGGTGTCCCACCTACCCTGTGTTCGAAATTTCCATTTTTTAGGAGTCTGTCGAACAGTTTCTCATGATCTCAACACTCAGGATGTATCTATGGTCCTGAGGAAGGACAGGCTTCACTCCTCCTGCAAGACCCACTTCTAAAAGCAGGCTGCCTTCTCCTTTCATATGTGATAAATTCTGGAACACGTATGTACATAAAGCCTAAGGTATGAAAATCTCACAGTAGATACAGCCTGTGATGAGAAGTATACTCCCAGAGAGACAGAACCTTTCTACTCAGAGTTGAATGCTGACATCAGGCTCTAGCGGGGAGCTTGTCAGCATCCCTGGCCTTGCTCTGACCTACTGGATCAGAATCGACATTGGACGTGATTCCCAGGTCATTCATGTACCCAGCAAAGTCTGGGAAGCGCTGAGCTAAACACGAATGCGGCTAATTACACCTCCCCTCATCATCTTTTGGACAGGTGGACTCTACCCTGCCCATAGAGAAGAATCACCTGGGAGCTTTTGTGATTACGGATTCTTGGATTCCATCTCAGATCAGTTAAAACAATGTCTGGACTTTGGTTCAGTAACAATCTGCCCAGAAACTGCTCATGGACAGCCAAGGCTGAGGACTACTGTTTTAAACCCAATTTCCAGTGCCATGTCCCCAGTGTTTGACACATGAGTTGGGAGACGATTCTCCATGGATCTTTCACGTTTCTGCATGTCCAGGTCATACCAGATGAGAAGAATAGAAATCATTAGAGGTTTCAGGTTCTCTTCACTCAATGTTTCTCTTGTGGAATCCCACCTACTGCCCGTACAGGTGTCATCAGGCCCCCTTTGTGGAAAACGGGGCCCAAGGTACTGGCACAAATATGGATATGGCCGTGAATCACAAAGTCCTTTGTCTCTGGGCTGGGATTTTTGTTTCTTCTGCCAGCATCCATGAAATTGTGGCAAGTTCACATATTAGCTTCCAGGTAGGGATGAATCTTTGAGCGGTCACAGTTCTTGACAACATCTTTTATAGTTTTGCTCTTCTCCTGCCCAGATCAATACCTCGTTACCTGGGTGGACCCAATGAATGTCCAAGTGAGGCTATTTCCTTCCAGAATATCTACCTCCATCTTTAGCTCAGCCACATCAGGCTTATTTCAATTGTTTGATCACAGGCACTAATAATTTTAGCTTACATTTTGTACTAATTTTTACGAAATATGGGCAAAATGCAAAAAAACTGCTGTTTAGATGAAACCAAATAAGGTGAGAAGCTACATTGGCAAGCAGTTCTCCCACGCCCGCCCACAGTCCTATTGTTGTACAAAAGTCTGCTGTGGTGGAAGAGACTGGATTCGGTATACACAGGGAATGGCGCCGCATAATGGATGTCAGTCAAAGAGAGCATGAAGTTCGCATGGACCCAAGCACTCGTTTTAAAATTCTTGATCCCAACAGCCTGCCAGAGGTAGGGGTTCTGACTCTTGGCGACAAAAAGGAATAGTGAAGATTAAAATCCCCACCACTCATCAGGTTCCCAAAAGACAACCTTGATCATTGCAGTGCTTAAAAAATAGCTTCTCCCCCAAATACATTGATTTCAAAGATAGTGAAATTCTTCAATATGTCAACATTGATTTAAATTTTAATTAAAAACTTATGCCATCTGACACAATGTGGGAGGAGAAGCGCTTTTTGAAACAAAAGCATGAGATTGTGAGACTTTTTTCAAAATAAATCAGTCCTTGAGCATTAGGCCAACATTTTTTTTAAAGATTTTATTTATTTATTTGACAGGCGGAGATCACAAGTAGGCAGAGAGGCAGGCAGAGAGGAGGAAGCAGGTGCCCTACTGAGCAGAGAGCCTGATGCGGGGCTCGATCCCAGGACCCTGGGATCATGACCTGAGCTGAAGGCAGAGGCTTTAACCCACTAAGCCACCCAGGTGCCCCAGGCCAACATCTTTTAGATGTTTTTTCATCCTGCACCCCCATAATGAAAAAATTGTTAATGTGTCACATCCAACATACGTCGTTACTAATTTATAAATTCTGGGCAAATACCTTTGTACTCATTATATATTTTATAAAAAACAAACAAAAATTGAAATAAAAAAAGATGAGATGAAAGTACATGGAAGTCTTAATCATTTCTTCCTTCACCCCCAATGGGAATGAATGCCTCACTTTGGAGACCCTGGATTTAGTTGGAATGCTTCTAACACCTGTGTCTGATTTACCTTGAGCTGTATTTTTATTTTTTAAAAGATTTATTTTAGAAAGAGAGAGAGAGTGTGTGAGAGTGTGGGGAGGGGCAGAGGGAGAGGGAGAGAGAGAATCCTTACGCAGATTTCTTGCTGATCACAGAGCCCTGCATGGGACTTGAACCCATGACCCCGAGATCACCACCTCAGCTGAAATCAAGAGTTGGACACACAACTGACTGAGCCACCCAGGTGCCCCAATGAACTATATTTTTAAATGTAAAAAAAGACAATTCCGTGAGAACTCTTGTTCTATCATACCTTGTGGTCCCCCAAACCTATTATGATTTATTTTTGGCCCTTTCCAGAAAGATTTTGCCATCCCTTGACAGGGAAAGCATGTGGGTCACATTCTCTCTCTTCCACGTGGTTGGGACTTCCTAAGCTCCCCACAGGGCCGAACAGGTGGCTCTCCAGCCCAAGGGGCTGGTCCTGGTTGTAGATGCATCCCTTGACCTGCAGATGCCCTTCCTCCAAAGAGTGAGAAATGGCTTCTTGGGTGGTGGTTGCCAACCCTCCATGTTGCTGGGGACAGGCTCTTGGGCTGTGGTCTTGGGCACCCTACAGTGGTCATTAGCTGGGTTCTAGTGGCCAGCCCCTCAGCCACAGTGTGGTGAGAACTGTGGGCTGAGACCAGAGCATGTCACCGGTCAAACCTTCGGCCTCGTAGAGGCTAGGTGGAAGCAGGTGGGAGCTCGGGGTTCCCTTGGTGGGTGGCTGGCCCAGTGGGGAAGAGAGTGGGTTTAGTGCATCTGGGAGGAGGCCAGCTGGGTGCCCTGTTGAAGGCAGCCATGTAGCAGAGGGTGGCTGACGAAGCTGTCACCAACAGCTTGGCCTAGGTTTGGTGATGGACACCAGTCCGGGGGGAGGGGAAGGCAAGACCCTGGTATTGGAAAGCTCCCCTTGAGGAGGACACCAAGTGAGGTCTTTGGCTGTGGGTGGTGGTAATGGGGTCTAGTAACTAAAAATGGGGAGCAGAACAGAGCAAAGGTTTGGGAGCTCTGAGCGGTGGATACAGAGCTGGTGGTACAGGGAGGGGTGAAGGCCTGGGAGGGGTGAAGGCCTAGGAGGTGTGAAGGCCTAGGTGAAGGCCAAGATTCCCAAGCTCCCCACACTCCCCAAGCTTTGGGCAGTCATTAGAATGAGGGAATCAACAACTCAGGCAATAGGTAGGTAGGTCGTGGGCAGTGACCTGGGGCTCCTGGGTCACATGGGTGAGGATGACACAGCTCCAGCCCACAGGGGGGTTGTTTCGTGGTTAGACTGACACTGGCAAACAGGCAGAGTCTACACAGTGGGTGAGAGGGCAGGGAGGCACAAGGCGTGAGCAGCTCAATTGAAAATGTGGTTGGCCGGCTATGGCTTCCCCTGGGGGGTGGCCCCGGTGTCAGATTTGGAATGTTGAAGTGGATTTGGAAACTCCAGAGAAGCCTTAACCACCTTTTGGTGGGTTATTGCTTTCTTGGATTCTCATTACTCCATTTCCTCGGAAAGCACCTGTCTGGCTTATTTCTGGAAGGTGGGATAAGCCTGTTTTGTGTTAATTAAATCACATTTTGAGTGTACCGGGGGGGCTGGCTATGTTAAGAAACTGTGGTAAATCCTCTTGTTCATCAAAGAATCCTTTTGTAATGTGAATGATGACACTCCTGTTTCTCTGTGTTTTCGAATTACATTTGATATATTTATTTCCATTAAACACCCAAAGGGGACTTTTGGAAATCAAACATAATTTAGTTTGGGAATTTTATTTGTAAATATTGGAGTACCTCATGCCGTCTCGGGAGACCCTCAGGGAGGTTCCCAACCAAAGTGGGAATTAATACCTTTAATGAAGAGGGATTCAGGGCAAGAATCAGATTCCCTGCAGCCTCCCCACCTTGCTTTGGCGGGTTAACTCCTTCGTGTCGTTACCTAACTCAGCTCAAACAGTACCTTTTTTTGAGCTTCAGTATTTTTGTGTGGTAACATAGGCATCACGTGAAACTGAAATGTGCAATTTAGTAGCGTTAAGTACATTCACATCATTGTGCGACCCGCAGTTCCATCTGCTTCTGGAATTTCTTCATCTTCCTCAATGAAACTGTCCCAGTGAGACGTTAATTCTTCGGTTGCCCCCACTGGCCCCTGGAAGCCACCCTTCTGTTTTTTGCTCCATGCATTCGACTACTCTAGGTATCAAATGCTGCTGTTTATTTATTTAGAGAACACGATGGGGGAGGGGCCGAGAGAAAGGAAGAAAGAGAATCTCAAGTAGGTTCCACTCCCAGCGCGGGGCTCAATCTCATGACCCTGAGAACATGACTAAAGCCGAAATCAGAAGTCGGACGCTTACCTGACTGAGCCACCCCGGATCCCTAAACTTCACTTTTATTTTAATCGGTCATACGGTACAGTGTTTAAGAGTCAAATAATTTCAGAAGACTTGTTATAAAAAGCAGCCAAACCTTCATTCTTCCTCCCCACGTCTTGCTCTCCAGCGACAACCATACTGAATTCTTTTAGTCTTGACGTTCACATCCATAGACCGAGGGAAGGTGCTTATGTTGCTCCTTCTTGATTGTTCTGTTTTAGGCATTTTCTATTGATTTCTCACTACGAAAAATAAGAATTTAGGTTCCCCGTAATTCCTTTGAAATATATTTTATTATGAAGCATAGCATACGTATGAGAGTCTTCCATAGCCTGTTAAAAATAAAATAATATTACTTGTTCAGCTTAAGAACAAGATGGGGGAGGGAGGTGGCGCCTGGGTGGCTCAGTGGGATAAGCCTCTGCCTTCGGCTCAGATCACGATCTCAGGGTCCTGGGATTGAGCCCCACATTGGGCTCTCTCTGCTCAGTGGGGAGCCTGCTTCCCTCCCCTCTCTCTGCCTGCCTCTCTACCTACTTGTGATCTGTCAAATAAATAAATAAAATCTTAAAAAAAAAAGAAAAGAAAAAGAACAAGACCGGGCACTGTTAAAAGACTGCATGTGCCCCTCCTTGTGATCCCTTCTCTTTTCCAGATGAAACCACTAATCTGTGCTAATAATTTCCTTTTCCTCATAATTATCCTGTGTGTATATATTCCCAAACAATCTATTGTTGAGTGTTACCTGTTTGTGAATGTAAACATGTAAATGGAAACATATGGTATATTCTGATTTTGCTCCTTTCACTCAGTTTTACGGTTCTGAGGTTTGTCCCCTGGATGGATGTGACTACAGCTCATTCCTTCCCTCTACTCTCTTGTGTTTGGTATGAATACGACTACACCTTCGTTCGTCCGGCTTGTCCTTGTAGCTGGTGCTCATGAGCAAGAGATTCTCCAGGCCCCGTAGGCGGGAGTGGAATTGTTAGGACATACGGTGTACGGTACCTTTTCAAGTTCACTAGGTAACAACAGCCGGTGGTAATCTTACCAATTTAAACTTCCACCAAGAGTGGTTGAGAGAGATCACTTGTGAGTGCTTTGCTGTGAAATGGCCTTGCATATGTTTGACCCATGAAAAGAAATGAATGCACAGATGTTCTTTCTATAGCATGGATAGCAAGGGCTTACTGGTTTTGTGTATCATAAATATGTCTTCTCAGTTTGAAGTCGGCTTTCTTTTTTTAAAGATTTATTTATTTGACACACACAGAGAGAGAGAACAAGCAAGGGGAGCAGCAGGCAGAGGGAAAAGCAGGCTCCCCACAGAGCAGGGAGCCTGACGTGGGGCTTGATCCCAGGACTCTGGGATCATGACCTGAGCTGAAGGCAGACACTTACCAACTGAGCCACCCAGGTGCCCCTGAAGTTGGTTTTCTATTCTCTGTTAAGGATTTTTTAAAAAATATTTTATTTATTTATTTGACCGAGGGAGAGAGAGATCACAGAAAGGCAGGCAGAGAGAGAGGGGAAAGGAGGCTCCCCGCTGAGCAGAGAGCCCGATGCGGGGCTCGATCCCAGGACCCTGAGATCATGACCTGAGCCAAAGGCAGAGGCTTAACCCACTGAGCCACCCAGGCGCCCTCTGTCAAGGATTTTAAGAACAGAAGTTCTTAAAATTTAGTTTAGTTTTGTTGGTTGTATCCATTTTGCCCTTTATGGGAAGGGCGTGTTCTTTTTATGTTCTTTTTTATTTTATGTCTTATTTACAAAAATTATTCCCTATCCCAACGTCAGGAAATATTCTCTATGTTGTCTTCCAAGTGTGTTACAGTTTTGCCTTTTACATGTGAGCATTTTAATCTACCTGAAATTGATTTTTATATCAAAAGCAAAAGGGATTTCATTCCATTTTTTCTCATCTCCATCTACAGTCGTTCCAGAAACATATACTGAATAGCCGGTCTACTTCACAGTGATCTGTTGGGCCAAAGTCTGCAAAAAATGAAGAGCCCAATATGCTTGGGTTCGTTTCTGCACTCGATTTGTCTATCTGTGCCAATACTATAGTGTCTTTGTTACTATAGCTTTATAATATGTTTTAATGGATTCTGTAGGAAGTCTTTCCAATCTGATCTCAGGATTATTTTGACTCTTAGGATGTATGGTTGTTTGTGTTCTTTTTTTTTTTTTTTTGTATACATGTTTATCAGCTTGTGAAATTTTGTGGAACTGTTAGGCTTTTGAAGGCAGTCACCTTGCATCTCTGCGTCTGTTTGGGTAGCCGAAGAGTCAGTACAGGAAGCTAAACCGGGAGAACATCCAAGACAAGAAGATCTTCAAAGCAACCGGGGGTAAGAAAAGATCACCTGCTAAAGAACAGTGAATAGACTAGTTGATTACCTTTGAACAGGACAAATGGAAACCGGAAGACTGTGGGAGAATGTTTCCAATGTGTTGACAGTAAAACAATAACCAACCTGGAATGGATATCCAGTTAAACTCTTTTAAGAATGAAAGCAAATTAGGGGTGCCTGGGTGGTGTGGTTGGTTAAGCCTTGGGCTCTCGGTTTTGGCTCAAGTCATGATCTCGGGATCATGAAATCAAGCCCCACTTTGGGCTCCATACTCAGCACGGAGTCTGCTTCAGATTCTGTCTCCTTCTTCCTACCCCTACCGCTTGTGCTCTTTCTCTGCTTCCCGCCAAACAAATAAATAAATCTTAAAAAAAAAAAAATGGCATGAGGGGCACCTGGGTGGCTCCGTCGGTTCAGTGTCTGCCTTTGGCTTAGGTCGAGATCCCAGGGTCCTGGGATTGAGTCCTGCCTCAAGCTCCCTGCTCATAGGGGAGCCTGCTTCTCCCTCCACCTGCTGCTGCCCCTGCTGTGCTCTCTCTTGTTCTTTCTCTGACAAACAAACAAACAAACAAATAAACAGAATGAAAACAAAAGAAAAACTTGCAAACAAATAAGAACAGAGAACGTCACTAAAGGAAAGTTTCAAAAGATCTACTTCAAGCACAAGGAAAATGACCCTAGATTCTAGGCATATTCTCCTAGCGGGGGGGGGCAGATCAGGAATTGGGCTGGAGAGAACCCCTCAGGGGGTAAAATTTGCTTACCGTTGAGGTGTCTGGCTTTTACTCCTTTTTGGGATCTGTAGATTTTTACTCTCATGCCAACTCAGTGGTACCTTTTAAAAGTCATTATAGATACGTTCCCAACATTTTCGTTGTTTCACGTGGGCAGGATTGTTTGGGCTTGTAAACCCCTCACCTGCAGGAGATAAAATTCCTCCAACAGATCTTCTTCTAGAAGATTCTCCCTGTCTCCTCAGTCTGTATGGAGTCAGTGGTACCTGTCCTCATGGCACACTGGAACACACACACCTGTGATATTTTTACAATTATTTGCAAAATAATTGTACTTATTTAACTGTACTTATTTAACTTACCCCATTAGAAACCTCAGGGCCAGGTCTGTATTGTTCTGTATTTTATTCCCACACCTTAGCAAGTGCCTGGCACATAGCAGAAATTCGGTAGACATTTACTGAGTAAATGATACATGAATAATTAATTTTGAGTGAGAAGCCAATATTAGGTATTAAGGCAAGCACAGCTATGTGTCTCTGAGAGGCACTGCTCTGGGTTGGTGAATTCCCAAAGAACTGTGCTGTGTAATGTGATAGCCATTAGCCACATGCGGCTATTTAAATTATTGAAATTAATTAAAATTAAATAAAAGAAGACATTCCACCCCTCAGTCACACTGGCCACATTTCAAGTGGCTAGTGGCTATCCTATTGGGCAGTGCAGACATAGAACTTTTCCATTATCATAGAAAGTTCTATTGGAAGGGCTGCCATAGAGTTCACAAGAGTTCTGAAGAACTCTTCTCTCTTCCTCTCTCTTTCTCTTTTGCTCTTGCTCTCGATCTTTCTCTCTCTCTCTCCCCACCCCTACACCAAAAAGACAGGGATAGTTGTCTTATTATTAGTGACTTAAGTGATGCTTTTGAACAAGAAGATGCTGGGTACTTTTGGTGACTAGTACCATCCCACTTTTTTTCTTCTAAATTCCCAAGCTATTGTTTACTAGAACACTCTTTTATACTTGTTTCTACTAAAACTGAATGTTACTTGGATGGAAAGCCTAATTGCTTTCTTTTCTAGGTCCTGAAACCCTTTGCTAATGTTTCTGTCTGAGAGTTCCTGAAGTCAGGGTTCTAGGAGAGTTTGGCATGTCTGAACAGCTGAACCCCGAAATAATGGAGTAGGTCAGGTGGGGTGTGGGAGCAGGGCATCCTGTCAGTGAAAGAGCTCCCTTTTCCACACACATGGCTGGTTAATTAGTCATTCTGGAAAAGGATGGATGGGGAGGGGGGCTTCTGAGAATCGCCAGTGACAGTTAAGTGGCCTTTTGTTGATGTCCTCTGCTGAACAACTTTGTTGGATTTTAGTCTCTGTTTTTCCTCGGCCTCCTGTGGATTTTCTGTTAGATTCATTTACCATTCAGGCATCATCTTTCACTCTCCCCTTCCAATATGACTGCTTTGTGTGCTGGCCTCGACTTTATTCCCTCTCTTCCCGGACCATAAAGGGGGCTGTGTGGGGCTTCGGCAGGACTGAGAAATTGACTCTGCCGTCTGTCGAGAACCATAATGATTGCAGTGACCTTGGTGTCTAGCAGAAAATGCACTACCTGTGCCGGCCTAGCGGCGACCGGCTGAAAACAGAGGAAAGGGAGTCTTTCCTGAATTCCTTCTCATGCTATGTACCTATTTGCTTGGTTCCCCTCTCCGTTCCCTTCTGTCCCCCTCCTCCCCACTGCCATTGGAGCCCTGACCTAAGGTGCAGCTGTGACTAAGCGTTAATGCTTGGAAATAATGATACATTCTATTTTGCAGGTCTGGCCAAGCCAGTTCACCCAAGCTGTCTCATCTAATACCCCTCCAGACCCCTGTGAGGTAGGGAGGGGAGGTATTATTAACCCCATTTTCCTGATGAGCAAACTGAGATTTAGAGAGATTAGGGCAGTTGCCCTCGGTCTTTTAGACAGGAAGTGAGCACGTGGTCTCTGTCTCTAAACCCAGCCTTCTTTCCATGGCGTCCACACCCTTATGTGTGAGGAGGACGTGGCCCGGGGGAAGTGTGAGTGGATGGGGAGGGCAAAGGAGAGCCAAAAAGAAAAGAGTTCAACGAGGAGGGAGGAAAGGGACTCTAGCTGTTCTCATCTTTCTGCGGAGATGGAGGATTTGATGTTCCCCAGAGGCTGGCCCAGCAAACCTCCAGGGAGGAAAGAAAGCCAAGAGCCTTGTCTTCCTCTTTCCCTCTTTCCTCTTCCCAGGAGGGGGTTTGCCTAGCAGTGGGGAGGGGTGGCCCCAGCTCTCCCCAGGCCCTGCGTGTGGGAGTCACATACTGGGTCTCCCCAGAGAGAACCTAATGCCTGTTCTCAGGCCGGGCCTACCGGCCTTTAGGTGCTGCATTGCCTTGAGGCCTGGGCCATGCCTGCACACGAGGAAGGCCCCTGAAGCTCTCCTGAGGGAAGAAGCATGCAGGGCGCCCCTGGAGGAGGCCCGGGCCCTGGCCCATCCCCTGTGGACAGGTGGACGCTCGTGGTCTTCAGCTTTATTATGGCAACGGTTTTGGGCCAAATGAATTTCACAGGGTGAGTGGTTGCTCCACTGGGTGTGTGTGTGTGTGTGTGTGTATGTGGCAGCTGTTGAGAGCTTGGGGACCAGGTGTGTGTGTGTGGGGAGGGAGGTGACTGCCCCACTGGGACCTGGCCAAGGCGGAGGGAGTCGGGACCTCGGTTCCCATTCAGGTCGGTCATCTCCCATGCCTGTGCTCAAGGGTGGGACAAGCGGCTGTATTATTGTCCCTCCCACATGAGTTCTTCATCTGCGGCCCATGGGGAAGCCTGAACCCCCTGATTCTTGGTTATAGGTGAAGTTGTTGGCATATCTACTTTTTTTTTTCCTGGGGTGGGGGGGAAGTTTTATAACTTTTCTCTGGTTCTTAAGGAAGTTAGTAACCGCCAGAAGACTATGTCTCCTTACCCTAGGGACGCAGTATTGTCCTCCTGCGAATAAGGAGAAGCGTTAGTGTCTTACACCAGGCCCTCTAGGGACCTGTTTCTCAGCCTCCCAAAGCTCATGCTGGGTGACTGACTACCCCATGGCATCCCCAGAATGGTGATCAGAGAGGGGGTCAGAGAGGGGCTTCGTCCTCCCCGCTATCAGAGCCAGCCAGGGAGGGAGATGGTGCCCTCCCAGATGGCAGACCCCGGAGGCCACAGGCAGGCTGCTGTCGCACCGCCTCACAGCCCGTCCAGCGGGATGGGAAGGGGCTCAGCTTCCTCCCATAAGGTAGTGTCAGGCTGACCCCCCATTCTGTGTCCTCAAGCTCTTGAGAGAAGGCCAGAGAGGGCCCAGGGTTTGGGCAGACCACGGCCCTGGGCCCTTGTGTGAAGAGCCCTTGGGGCCACAGTTGGTCTCCCCTGCCCCCCTGGATCTATTCCTTCCTCCCCTTCATTCCTTTTGTTCTCCATCCTCCTCCATTCCCCTGTAGTGCCTTTCCTGCTCTTCCTCCCCCTGTCTTGGCGCTGGGTTCATCAGTCGCTCTTCCAGGCTTTATGTAGTCTCTTAGGTAGCCTGTCCTCAGGCTGGAGTGGCCTCTATCCCAGGATGAAGGACTCATGTGCTTCCCAGAGCTACGTGTCCTTCTTCTCTGGGTCCTCTAGCCTCCAGCCTTTCCGCCAGGGGCCCTCGGCCTGGTGTCTTCTCACGCAGCCTCCTCTAAGCAGCCCAGCCTTCCAGGAGGCCCTCTCCGCAGCTCCCTCTGTCTTCCCTCTGTCTTTCCAGAGACCAGGTTCTTCGAGTCCTGGCTAAAAATGAGAAGCAGCTTTCAGTTCTCAGGGATCTGGATGGCCTGAAGTCCCAGAAGGTGAGGACTCCTCAGGGCTGAGGAACACGTTCTGCACTCTCTCAGAGTGGCTTTGCCCCTTCAGCCCCCTCTCCTGCTCCCCGCACCCCAAGCCTGCCCGCCAGACAGCTCCGCCAAAGAGCACAACACTGTGGAAAATCAAATTCTCTTCAGAAAAGGTTGGGAACACTCGCCCAGAAGGTTGGGTGGTCCTTCTTGGCTTTCTCCTCTGTCCTAGATGGGGGGCTGTAGGGCAGACCCGTCGGGGGCCACTTTGCAAGAGACTGGAACGTCCTGAAGCCACAGAGGAAGCATATAGGTCCCTGGGTGGGCTGCCATGCCAAGTGTAGCCCGGACACATCCGTTTCCCAACTGAAATGGCTTTAGCTTGGCAAACTTGTGTTTTATTTGGGTTCGTCCCTGTCAGGCTGAGCATTTGTTTCCGAGAATATTGTCCTCTGCAAGTACTCCACCATGGAAAACATTTTCTTCAACCGTTAGGTTAGAAGGGTTATGTTGGAGGCTTCTTGAAACAACCAGATATTTCTGGGGGTGGCCCGGAGCCCTTGTCCCTATTTGTTTGCGTACCTCTCTCTCCCCCGGGACTTTATAACAGCTCTCTCTGTTTTACAAATTGGGAAAGAGACGTCGCATTCAAATGACGTGGGAATCCAGATTGGGTGCTCCCCACCTCTCCAGGACTTAGGGGCAGTGAGGCCTTCCTCTTCTGACCAGGGTTCTTGTCCACGTTCATGTCCCACACAACGAGCTGTCTCGCTCTTGGCAACTGTGTTGGGCTCTTGGGGTTCAGGTGAAGTTGCAGTGTGTGGGTGAGGCTGAGAGAGGAGGGGGTGCTGGGAATTACAGAGGGAAGCTCAGTGCGGGGGTTTTGTTTGTTTGCTCCCCTCTTTCCGCTAGGCCTTAGGGTTTTCATTTTGGAACTGGGGCCCTTTTAACTGTGTAAGAGAAGGTGATCTCCTGGCTACTTTAGGTGCCTACCGAATCGTGAATAAGGATGTGTGAGAAACATGTCTGTTCTCCTTTCCTCTCTTTTCCTTTGTGACCAAGGTGGACTTCTGGCGTAGCCCAGCCAAGCCCAGCCTCCCTGTGGATATGAGAGTTCCTTTCTCAGAACTGAAAGACATCAAAGCTTACCTGGAGTCTCATGGCCTTGCCTACAGCATCATGATAAAGGACATCCAGGTGAGGTCCTGCCCCAGGGCTGCGGCTAGGGGCCCACCTTCTACATGGCTGTCTGGTTTGGGCCCGACGAGGAGGAAAACAAGCCGGGGCTAACAGTGGACATCTTGTTTCTAGAGTTCCATCTGCGTTCTTGTGAACTGGCTGTGAAAGGAATGAAATCTCACACTTGTCAGAGAATATTTAAATCTAGGACAAAGTCCACGGGCGGGGCGGGGAGGGGGTTCTCCTGGTGTGGGAATGGCAGTCACTTGCCGGTTAGTCCTCTTGGGGAGGAATTAGCCGCTCGCAGCTGAGGAGGAGAGTGGAGGGGGTCGGGCAGGAAGGAGGAAGTAGCTGAAGTCTTTCCTAGACATGAGGAGAAGGCAGCACTGGATGGCTCCCTTGGCTTTTCTGACCGCCCCTCTTGTTCTGGTGGTGTCTCAGCCATCCAATACCAGAGAGTCCCTTCACTCCAGACAAGAGGGAAGAGGTGAATGAGAGTAACTGTGGGCCCGCTGTGGCCTCCCTCTCAACACCCGTACCACAAGGCTCTCAGTCCTGGACACCTCTCCCAAGCAGGGTGCTCCCAGGGGAGCCGCAGACCCGGCCTCAGGGAGGGTAGAGGGAGCCTTCCTCGGGGCCATGCCAACTCCCGACCCGCACCGCTCCGCACACCTGACAGTGTCTTCTGGACATCATGACATTTTGTTTCCACTGTTCTGTCTTCAAGGCTCTCCCAGGGAGCCTCCTTCCTCAAGCAGATCTTGTGGGTACCACGTGCTGGTTAAGCCTCCCCGGCTGCCCCCCCTGCCGTTGGGTACCTGTAGGAGCGTAGCCATCTAGATTCTCCCCCGGCCCCGCTGTGCCGCAGCTACTCTCTGAGGGCTCTGAGTGTGGGAAAACAGTCTCCCCGGCACACACACTTGACACCGGTGCCGAGGGATAAGCGCATTGGGGGCATTCCTTTCCCATGCGAGCCTGGGGCTGGGTCCCTTAGGTCCGTTCAGAGACCTTGGTCCCCCCACGTGCTCGCTGCTCAGCGTGCAGGACTGGGCTCTTTCTCTGACTAATTTCCCACAAACCAAAATGGGGACACTCCCACAGACAAGACAGGGTACCACATCGAAAGAAACAGCACTCAATTCTCATTTTTAGCCCAAGCCTGAATTTTGAAGTTTGCATTTCCCTGCTTCTGCTGGGCCCTGGAAACCGCCGCAGCATTTGGCAAGCAGATATGAAGAGGTCTCTCCAAATTTTCTGTTGATTTCTGCACATCAGGAATGGCCCCAGAGGCACTCTGAGCCTGTCCACAGGCTCCTTTGGAGCTGTCATCCTTGTTCTCCTCAGCCTGTCCTCTCTTGTGCTCCCCTGGTCTGGAATCCCTGGGGGGTGGGGGGTCGGGTCTTAGTGAGATGCCCCGGACTCCCAGCCTTCACCCAGCCAGGCGGGATTTTCACCAACGACTCGCTCTGTCTGTGCTGCATCAAGCTCTGATTGTCACACTTAAGATCCCATTTTGGCTTCGAGGGAGCCGGGGGTGGGGGGCGCGGGGGGGCGGGTAGCTTTGGGATGGGGGAGGCTGCTGTGTTGAGTTTGATTTGTGGTGATGAGGGGGAGGGCGTCCAGGAGGAGAAAAGCTCAGAGGTGCTAACGGGAGGGGAAGGCTTTGCACCACTCAGGTTGCTGGCTTCCAGCCTCGTGTTTCAGTGATTGGCTCACAGGCCGAATTTCTTCCAAATCTTCCAGATCTTCTCAGCCGCAGTGTCTGGCCTAGTGTCCCTTGCACGGTGGGCCTTCAACTGTCGCAACAGTTACTCTGTTGGTAGGTTCAGAAAGAGCTATGCCAGACAGAGACCTTGCTATTATGTTGGTCTTTGTCTCCAGAGCCCCCCAACCCCCGAGCCCCTCAAGGTCCAGGATCATGCCCCTCGTCTATCTTTATACCCTAGCGCCTGCTGTTGTACCTGCCACTCGGCTGGGGCTTAATAAATGTTAGATGAACTAACAGATTCGAGAAAAGGAAAGAAGTGCAGTTGTGCTTGCTGGATAGCACCAGGCTGAGAGGGACAGGGAAAAACCTAGGTATGGGCTTTTGCTTTGGCCAACAGCGCTGGAGATTTTTGAAGAAGGGAAAGAGGCCCTCCATCCCCCCAACCCACCCCCTGCCTCTGAGCTGTGATCAGGGGGCTGCTTGAGGTAGGAGAGTTGGGTACATTCATTGCACCCACGGATACAGAGACACCTACTGTGTGCAAGGTGCAGGAAATACAAAGATAAGAGCTCTGGTCCTGTATCGATGGGCGCTGGTGTCATGGGGGTGGGTAGCCGAGGGGAGTAAATCAGTGATTACAATGGAGTGGATGAGTGTGCTGATGGAGTGCAGCAGGTTGCTATGGGAGCGAGGACAAGAGTCTGGGCTCTCAGAAGGCAGTAATTACGGTGCGGGTGCTGTGCGGCTGAAGAGCAGGCGAGGGGGGACCGGCAGGGGAGGGGGGCCCCCGATTGGCGATGAGGCCCAACCAGATCACAAAGGGCATCCTCTGCTAGGTGAAGAGGTTGAGATTTTATCCTGAAAATCGAAAATCGTGGGGGAGCCATTGGAGGGCTCTGACACGATCAGATTTGCATTTAAGAGAAATCCCTCCGACAGTGCCAATGTTGAGTTGGGGACAGGAGCTGGGAGAGACTGACAGGAAGGAGGGCGCTGAGGAAATTGCAGTGGGCCAGGCAAGAAATTATCTGATTCCGAGTGAGCTCTATTTGCATTTAATTTTTCTTCACCTCCCCCTTTTTTTCAGCCCTTTGGTTTGGTGTAGTTTTTTTTTTTTTTCTCTAGGATGAGTCACCATGGAAAAGCTTCACTTGAGCAATCAGCTCTGTGGATTTTAATGGCTTTTTTCTGATTACAAAATTAATAAATATTCATGTTAGATAATTTGGAAAATAGGGGAAAGCACAAAGGAGAAAACAAAAACCGCCAGTTCTCTGAGCATCTAGAGCAAAACACAATTTAGCGTAAATATTGCTTTGCCAATCCCCCCCCCCCAAACCGGATCATTCTCATTAGCATACAAATATAGAGTTATTTCTTTTGTCCTAAAAAAATCCACTCTTGATCCTTCCTTTCCACCCACCTCCAGCTATCACCCCATTTCTTTGCTTCCCCATACAGCAAAACTCCTGGAAATATGGACTATACTTGCCATCTCCATCCTTCTCTTTGGGTGGACTGTCCACCCCTCAGGTTACCAAAACTGTATTGTCACCAAAACGGTGTCCTCGCCCACAGCATCTAGGTTCAACTCAGGGGTCAACTTTGAGTGCCCATTGTTCTTTCAACTTTCAACACAACTGGTCACTCTCTCCTCTTTTGGGTACTGCACTCTCCTGGATTATCCCGTCTTACTGGCAGCTCCCCTGCACACTGTTTTCCTAGTTCCCAGCTCTGTCCTTTGACCTCTCCTCTATCCCTTCATCCAGGGTCATGGTGTTGAATACCTTCAGCTTCCTGAATATTCCCATACTTACAGCTCCAACCAGACTCCTACATCCAACCTGAACTCCAGACTCCTATATGCTACCACCTCCTGCCTAATGGCCATCTTGAACTTCACTGTTCCAAAGTGAATACCATCTCCCACCCAACCCACTCCTCCACAGCCTTCTCCATCTCAGGAAATGGCAATACCATCCTTCTGCTCACTCAGACAAGAAGCCTGGAGTCATCCTTGACTCCTTTCTTCCATCCCACTCTCATTTCGTCAGTAAATCCCATCAGCTCTCCCTCTAAACTGTATTTTACCATTCTAGGTTGCCACCCAGGGCCAGCACACCGTTGGCCCCACACCTGGATTATTCCAAGAGTTTTCTACTTCTCTTCCCAACTCCACCCTTGCCTCCTTGTTGCCTGTCTCAAAACAGGTCTTTTAACTTCATTAGTATTATATATTATATTCAGTTATGTCACTTCTCTGCCTAAAACCCCTAATGACTTCCCAATTCAGAGTAAAAGCCACAGTTATGGTTATAATGTGCCACATGATCTATGCTCCACCCCCACATCACTGACTACTCTCCCCTTGCTCACTCTGCTCCAGATACCTGGACCTCCTTAATGTTCCTTGAACTTGCCTGATCCATTCCTGCCTCAGGGTCCTTGACTAGATTCATACCGCAGGGCCTTTGCACTTCCTAGTTCTTACGACTGGAATGCTGTTTTTGCAGATATCTGCATGACCTCTTCCCTCATTGCTTTAAAAACCTTATTCATAGGTCCCCTTTTCAACTTATTTTAAGTTGTACCCTTCTCCTACATTCTCCAGTTCCCTCCCTTATTCCACTGCACCACTTTTCTCCTCTGCACTCACCACTTTCTAACATCCTATCTAATTTATGTAATTATCCTGTCTCCCCTGCCAGACTGTAAGCTCCATGAAGGCAGGCAGTTTTGTTTCATTGGCTGCCGTACCTAGTACCTAGTGTGTGCTCAACAAACACTCGTTCACTGAAAAGAAGAGATTAAAAAGTGGCCATGACTGTGGCTGGGGTGGGGTTGGGAGGCAGCTCTTCAAAGGAGAGGAGGCTGGACAGGAAGGAGCAGGAGAAGGCAAGGGAGGAAAGGAGAAGTCTTGGGCAAGGGACTGATGGAGAGGCAGAGTCCAGCTGCTCCAAGGGGGCAGGGAGAGAAGGCCTGACCCTTCTGTTGGTCCTGGGAGGAGGGTTGTTGCTGACTGACCGTTAACGGCCATCTGTCATCCAAGTCCTCCAGGTACCACTTCTCTTTGGAGGAATCCAGATTTCCCGGTCATGTCTGTAAATGACTGTTCCATCAGAGTCCTGGAGTCACCCCAAGAGTGACTATTGCCCTGCCATCCTCCTCCGGCTCTCCTCAGAGCTGCATGCTAGGCAACGTTTCAAGTACTTTACACATATTAACCCTTCTGATCCTCATGAGAACAGCTTAAAGACTGTGCTCAAGTGTGTGATAACATGACCCCCATTTTATGAAGGCACAGAGAGATTAATGCTTTGGTAACCTCAGGCACAGAGCGATGAGCGACCTGCTCATCAGTGATGGCGTCAGGATTCAACCTGAGACAGCCTGGCCGTCCTCTCTCTGCCCTTGTGCCATCTGCTTCCTCAGCAGTTGCCATTGTTGTTGGTGTGGGTGGATTTAACTTTGTCTTTTGGGCAGTGGGGCCACCGTTCAGCCTTGACCTCGGAGGGGGTCCATTCCGAGAACCCCCGATCTGTAGTCACCACCGTGGAGATGCGGACTACAGTTGCCCCCACCATGAAGCTGCCTGGAAGAGGCCAGGGGCATATGAGGAGAGGTGACTGCTGTTGTCACAGAACGGGGGTGCCTGGGGGGGTGGGGGGTTGGGGGTGAGATGCTCCTCATTCGCTGTTACCCGGAGCCTCGTCCATTTTGTGTCTGTGGTTGGAGTTCGGCTGCCGAGTGCCGGTTCCCTTCAGGCATCAACTTCACCTTTCCAGGGCCTCCCTCAACCTCTTGCCCTCCTCCATCCTGGAGGTGCTGTTCTCTGCTCGATGTTCCCATCCTTCCTTAACCCTGTCATAAATTAATTCACACCAAGGTATTACTTTCCTTGTCAGGTTATGGCTTCCAGGGAGGCAAATGGCTTACTTCTGAGCTGTTTCTTTTTTTCTGTGAGAAGCCTGACAGGGCTGTAATTAGGCTTCCCTGAGCCTGTGGCAAGACTGCGTTCTTGGTTCTCCTATATCCTTCCCGTGGCACCGGGAAGGGAGCAAACATCTGTGTAGTTTTCAGGCCAGGGGAGATTAGTGTTCTTGGAATTGGGGCCCAGCTGCGAGGGCTGAGCATTCCCAATTTGTAGGCGGGTGTCGTCTCCATTCACAAGCCTGTGAGGGTGTTTGGAAAGTTATTTGCAGTTCGAGGCGATTTCCCATTTGCCCCCAAGCTGTTCTGTGGAACAAAGAACAGCCTCAAGGGAGCTGTGTTCCGGTGGCATCCCTGGGGTCTGTAGAAGAGCCGGGTCCTCTGCTCCTGTCTTCCCAGTTTCTCCTCCCCGTCCTCCATCTTCACCCACTGCCTCAGGCCCTCCACCAATTCCCTAGGCTGTCGGATGTATGGACCCTTCACTCCACTGGGGCCAGAGGGGGGCGTCCGGGTACACCAAGCCAGCCCGCCTGCCCCCCCTGCAGCTGCTCTCCACAGCTGGTCATGCCCGGCCCAGAACGACGGGCACACATCGGTCATGGTGGGCTGCTGAGATTTTCGTTGCTTTCCTGGGAGAAGACAAGTCCCTTTTGTTAGAGCTTCCCAGGGGGGTGCCTGTGCCAGCGAGGACCAAGGCTCGTCCCTCCTTCCTTCACCCCACTAGCAATCCCAGGTTTGCCCCAGTGGGACTGTCCCCAGCCCACCCCATTGCGCCAGAAAATGTTGCAATCACCATTGCCTAACATGCAGTCGGTGCTCAAAAAGAAAAGAAAACGAGGCCCAGGCCTTGATCCCCAGTCCCACTTTTAAATCTGTGAACTTGAGGGTTGTGAGCAAGCTGGCCAGGGGCCGCGGAGGTGAGGGGGGGCAGGTGGCGGTCACAGGGCGGTGGCCTCTGTCTGCGGCAGGGGTGGTGGTCCTACCTCTCTTCCAACTGCCCCACTGAAGAGTCCATGGCTGTTCCTTTATTTTAGTCACAGGGGGTTTTATTTTTGTTTTAGTATTATTTATTCATTTAGAAGATTATATGCATTTTAGTATAAGCACGTTGCCAAAATGTAAAAATGGAGAAAATTTAAAAATGGCTTAAAATAATAATCTTTCTATTCTAACAGGAATTGTTAACATTTTGGTAATTTTTTGACATTTTAGTATCATGTTTTCCCATACTCGGGGTATTGCTTTCTTCATTATTTTAAAACACCTTTTAATTGCAAGAATAGTATGATGGACTTTTTGCCCGTTGTTAACATTTTACACATTTGCTCTCTCTGTATGTACACACACATACCCACACACAGATAAGTATAAAGTTGACCCTTAAACAACATGGACTTGAACTGTGTGGCTATACATGGATTTTTTAAAATAAATACAGTATGATACTGTAAATGTATTTTCTCTTCCTTATGATTTTCTAATTTTTAAAAGATTTTTATTTCTTTATTTTGAGAGAGAGAGAGAGAACGAGAGAGCGAGCACAAGTGGAGGCAGACACAGTGGGAGAGGGAGAATCTTAAGCAGACTCCATTCTGAGCATGGAGCCCAACAAGGGGCTCAGTCTCACGACCCTGAGATCATGACCTTGAGCTGAAATCAAGAGTTGGATGCTTAATGGACTGAGCTACCCAGGCGCCCCTCCTTATGATTTTCTTAAAACATTTTCTTTTCTCTAGCTTGTTTTACTATAAGTGTATAATACATATAACATACAAAATACGTATTAATTGTCTGTTTATATTACTGGTAAGGTTTCTGGCCAACAGTAGGCTATTAGTAGTTAAGATTCTGGGGAGTCAAAGTTATGTATAGATTTTCAGCTGTGTGGGGGTTGATCAACTGTATATTCCTGTAGATATGCGTATCTATGTGTGTGCATATATATGTCTATCACATGTGTTATAAATAATATATGTGTTTATGATTCTTATTAGACTTTAGTTTTTTTTTTTTTTTTTTTAGACTTTAGTTTTGATAGCTAGACAGCCTTAGGGAACCCAAGGCTAGGAATAAGATATCTGGGTTCTTACCTCACCTCTGTCCTTTGTTGGCTTTGCCATTGAGTCCCTTCACTCCCCCAATCTGCTTTATCTCCTTAACACGAATAGTTACTTCTTACCCTGTCATTTGTCATGTACTGGGTCAGCTGAGATAATGAGGATAAGGATGTCTGGTAAACTGAAAGGATGCTCTGGCCTGAAGCAAGGCATCATCAAGACTTATTGGGTCCCAGGGCTCAAACCAGGGTGACTTTGGGGTGAGGTCTTCACCCTTCATAGCAGAGGGGCCCAGGCACTTCCCATGCTGCAAATCAGTGCAGAATCCTGGGATGTCTCTCTCCTTGGTTGCCAATGTAAGCGTAGAGCTTGGAGTGAAGGGCAGCTGCCCTCCTCACTGAGTCCCATGCTGGGAAAAGTGTCCCAGAACGATGTGGGAGGGCAACCCAATCCAGCTATGTGCCCTCCCTGCGGTCAGTGGGAAGTACTACATGAGGACTGAGTGCCAACTCCCAGTGATACCCAAGGACATTGCTTTTGGCTCACCCATGCTTGTATTTAAGAGGCAGTTAAGATGGTGAGTAAAAGACTATTGACACATTAAATCTCTAATTATTTGGACCAGCTTAGTCCATAGCTGGATTTCCAAATGGGTTGGACATCAATTAGTTAGGTTACTCCCTGTGGGTAGAGGGGCTGTTGTGGGTCAGGGGAGACGGGGGTCCAGCATACATGGTTCAGCTTAGACCTTGACTCAGCAATGCCCCTAGAGGACAAAAACGACATTGGCAATAGACGAGGAGCACTTTTCTAAAACACTTTCATATCCATGATTACATTTTATCTATGTGATGATGGGCAAGGCAGGTGTTACTGTCCCAAAGTTCATGCTGATGAAACTAAGGCCAAGGCCCCACAGCAAGTTGGTGGCAGACTGCTCACCCCGTGCTCCCTTGGGAAATGGCAGCATGAACACTGGCTGGCCCAGCAGAGTCACCTCATAACTGGCATCTCCTCCCGTTGTGCAGTTCACACTCACAGTGGCTCATTCTCCTGTGTCAGTGCTATCTTTGCACCCAGCCAGCTGAGGTAGGGCTCTGGGAAGGCAGGCCTGGCCCAGCCCTCCCCTTCCAGCATGTGTGCGTGTCTCCTAGGTGCTGCTGGATAAGGAGAGAGAAGCCATGGCCAAGTCCCGCCGGTTGGAGCGTAGCACGAGCAGCTTCAGCTACTCCTCCTACCACACCCTGGAGGAGGTGGGTCTGCCCAGCCGACTCCGGGCTCCGTTGCCCTTTGGGCTCTCCGGGTCTCCAGACTCGGGCAGGGACTAATGAAGGACTCTGATGTCTGTGGGAGCGTGTGAGCCAACACTTGGGGAGGGCAGCGCAGACACTGGGGGAAGGCCTGTCAGGCAGACAGCTTCAAAGAGGTCCAGAAGCCAGGATTCAGAGAGAACTGGGGCTCAACGGTACCGCCCAGGGCAGCTATGGGGCAGAGTAATGGGTGGAGGAGGCAGGATGCTGAGGTAGAGATGCGTCACTGGCCGGTGCAGAGCTGGGGGAAGGGGGGGCCGTCTCGGTAGCCAACACTGTGGCTGGGGATTCAGGGGGGTCTCAACCTCCTCACAAGCATTTCTGGTGTCAAGGGCCCCCAGCTGTGGGTACTAGGGTGTAAAGGGGCAGGAGGCAGGCACGTTGGAGAGCCATTTTGTAGAGTAGAACAGAGAGTTGCCTCAGTTGAAGAAAATTCCTGATCCCAGTGACAGCCAGCTAGGGCAGCATGACCGATTGTGGCTTGTTTATAAAGGAGAACGTAGAGACGCCCAGTCCAGAAAGAAACTCAAGGCACAGGCCCCATTTTCAGTTAAAGGCTGGGATGACAGGGTATTGTCCACCTTGTGACTATCATTTCTTTTCCCGTTTCACGTGGCCTGGAATAGAAGATCCATTTTTCCCACCTATTTGGTAATTCAATTATATACATTGAAAGAGGAAGGGAAAGGATTGATATGGCCTGTCAGTATTTATTGGTATCAGAGATAAATAACCCTGCCTTCGGAGGGCTTAGAATCTAAAAGGGCCGAGAAGGCCCCAACAACACAGTGGGGTCTGCGGGGTCTGTCAGATGGACTCGGTGGGCCAAGAGAATGGAAGCCGGAGAGAGACTTAGGGGCTGAGCCTGGGGGCTGAGTGGGTGAGCACGCGCAAACACTTAGCTCTGTGTGTGGTGTGTGGCCTTCGGGTCCAGGCTGACCGCAGCTCGTTGCCTTAGGCCTAGTGGGTGTCTTTGACTTGTGGAGTTCTCCATCTGCGTTCTCCTAGATCCTCAAGGGAGGTGGGAAAGCGTTCAGGAGGGTGGGATGGGGGTTTGTCCCTCCCTGCCTAAGAGCCCATCTGATATCTGTCATTCCTTTCAGATATATAACTGGATGGACAACTTTGTAACTGAGTATTCAGATATTGTCTCAAAAATTCAGATTGGCCACAGTTTTGAAAATCGGTCCATTCTTGTCCTGAAGGTAAAAGCTGGCAGTGTTGACCACTAGACTCTACAGTGAGTGCCTCTGGCATAAGATTGAACTCGTGTGGGGTCATGGCGGGGTGGCAACTGTAGGGACAGAGAAGATGTGTGTGCTCTTGCCCGGAGGTGATCCGCAGCGCAGAGGTTGTGGTGTTCAGGGACCCACCCTTATAGGTATGGGCAGGTGACAGTGCAATGACCTGACATGTCCTCAGGAATTAGGTGGGAGGGTTGCTAAAGAGAGGGAACTGCAAGATGGCAGTCGTCATGCTGGTCTTGGGATGTGAGTGTGGAGAAGCCGGCTTTCCCCCTATTCCCTTGGTTGCCTCATCTGTTAAATGGGAAAAGAGGTAAATAGAGGCCTCATTTCCAAATGATCGAGGCCATCTGGCTCAGGCAACCCCTCAGATAGGACTGAGTCTGTGGGGAGACCTCCCGACCCTTCCCAGGGGCCACCGGAAACAGAGTTTGAGCAAAGTTGGCAGCATCAATGCCCTTGGTCATGAATGAGGCAGGATAGGTAGGAACACGGAGCCCACCCGAAAACAATTCTTAGTATGTGCCCTAAAGGGCACTCAGGAGTGTGGATCACACAGGGCCCCTGACATCCAGCTCTCGGAGAAGACGAGTGCTGTTGCTCTCAACCTTGCCCTGGGGGACTCTTCCAAAGGACCAGGTGTCCTCCTTTCCCTTAGGACGGGACCTCCTCTGTCCCTGCCTTGATTTCCCTGGGGGCTGTGCGGGTTCTCTCTGTAATGTTGTCTAAGACCTTGCTCCTCAAAGTGTGGTCCTGGAACCTGCCTGCGGCAGCGTCCCCAGGAGCTTATCAGAAATGCCCACCCCCGGACCCTTCCCCACACCTACCAACCGAGCATCTGCATGTTAGGGAGATCCTGGGGGATTCAGTGCCCTTGAAAGGACGAGAAACACCAGTCTAAGGTACTTTCAGGCCCGGGAAGCTCTGTGCTTCTGGCTGGATCACCCCGTTCTCCACGTGCATGTGCCCCACGGCGTCATCAGGGCCCACACATGCGTGCCCTTTGTGGACTCAGGCACAAGTACCTGCGCATGGAGTCCCCGTCTTGGGCCCAGAGGGGCCGTCCCAGGTGGTGCGGAGACATCTGGGGCCTCCTCCTGGGAGCCTAGGGACAGCCCTGCAGCTGTCTCATTTCACGCTTGTTTGGGGCCTGGTGCTTTTTACCCAGTTCAGCACTGGAGGTTCTCAGCGCCGGGCCATCTGGATCGACACTGGAATTCACTCCCGGGAGTGGATCACGCATGCCACTGGCATCTGGACGGCCAAGAAGGTCAGCGTGGAATGGGGGTGGGCAGGGCTGGGTGTCGTCACCCACCCCTGACTGTTTCAGGGTGTCACCAGCTGAAAATTTATACTGGGTTTGTTTAAACTCAGGGGCTCTCTCCCCTCCTGTCCTTTGGAACAGCTGCTGTGTGCTCTGCCCGTCGGCAGCCCAGCACCCACATCCTCCTTTGCCTTCTAGTTGTTTAAAATCCAAGCCTTTACTTCTGCACCAAGAATGCATCTGATGGCTGGAGGCCACCCCTGCCCGCAGCCACTGGCTGGGCCACCTTAGAGGAGAGCCGGCAGCGCCTCCCATCCCTCCCCTGCCCCCACTCTGCCCTTGTTTGCAGATTGTCAGTGAATATGGCAAAGACCGCACCCTGACAAACATACTGAACGCCATGGACATCTTCATGGAGATTGTCACCAACCCTGATGGGTTTGCCTTTACCCACAGCATGGTGAGGGCATTTGGGAAGGAGAGGGACCGGGGTCAGGGTCAGCTCTGGGGCGGACGCAGGAAAGGTTGCTGAGGCTTTGGGAAGGTTCCCTGGGGGCCGGCCCCTTAGGGGCTCATGGCAGAGAGTCTCACAAAGGCAGGCAGGTGACTCAGGAGCTGCAGCTTCAGACCTTGCCATTCCATCCCTGCCCTGCTGCCCAGGAAGGCCACTGCTGCCAGCCTGTGCCTGTCCTCTGGCCTCCCCCCACCCCCACAAGGGGATCTGCAGTCCTGCCCCATCCTCGTGCCATCCTGCCCTAGAGATTCCTTCCTTTTGCCCCTCTCTGTCCCCCCAGACCTGCCTTCCTAGGACAGGATGTCAGAGGCTCCCACCCCTGGAAAAGGGGTGAATGTCACCTGCCATGGGCTTTTTCAGAACCGCCTGTGGCGGAAGAACAAGTCCACCAGACCTGGAATGTTCTGCATCGGTGTGGATCTTAACAGGAACTGGAAGTCGGGCTTTGGAGGTATGGCAGTCCGCTGGACCTGGGGCCGGGCTGGAGGAGTACTGGGGCCTTGTCACGTCTCCCACACAGTCAGGTTACGTGGATGCATACCGTGGAGGCAGTGTAGTTAGCTAATGCAAGTGAGTCATGGCCGGAGACGTGCCTAGGATTGGCAGAGCGGTATGGGGAGACGTTGCACGTCTGTGGACGTACGCGTATGCGCAGGCTCCTTGGGAGACACGGGAAACAGCTCCTTGCATGCAGGACTAACTCTAGGAATTGTACCTTAAGTACAGTGGGGGAAGGTACAAGAGAGTCTCCAGGTTGTACCTTCAAGAGGTACAAGATGGTCTTGCTGCTTGCTCAAAACTCAGTTTATATGCCCACCCCCCAATCTCTCTAGCTCGCCCTTGTAGGGAGCACACCAAAAGAAAAGGTCTTCAAATGCATTTCCTGAGAGCCATGATCTGAAATTTACCCTTTGGGGAGGCCAGAACAATAGTTTTAATGATAGAATAAGTCAATTTCTTATCATCAGCTCTGATTTGAGCCTGGTTTTTGTTTTTTATTCAGTTGCTTTGTAATCCTGGCCGCGTGGGCTGGTGTATGTCTGCAGGGTCATACTGTTCTAGGCAGAACTGGGCAGCTTCCTCCCAAGTTCCTTGTTGTTCTTCGCAATGATCTCCCTTACCGTACCAGGAGTGTAGGGACTAGATGGGGAAACTGAGGCCTCCAGAAAACCTAGACACCCTTATGTGGACCTTGGGAATGCAGGAATTTGATGGGTGGGATGCTGGGCCTGGCCAAGACAAGTTGCACAGGCACAGTCTTCAGGCTCCAGATGCGGCACCCACTATACTGAGGTGGGGTGGGGGGGTCGGAGTTTGGCTCCAAGGAGACAGTGCCTTTGCTGTTGAAAAGGAGATTCCACAGATGGGTGGCCAAACCAATGAGATCGAACATTCTAGATCTGCCCATCGCTTTGGAAATCTGGCTTCCTTCCGTTTGTTCTCGTTGAAAAATTAGCATCTGAAGCATCCCGAGTGAGGTGTGGGGGCTGTCTGAGAATCTGGCACGGTGTGTGTAGCTGCTTGTGTAAGGGAACACAACCGTGTAAAAATGGGTGTTTTCACTTCCAAATGACCAGACACTTGCTCCGAGTGGGCATCCAGGTGGGCCCCTCAGAACCGGCTGAAGCGAGCGCCCGTGTGCCCCAGGATAAACCGGCTAGCAGCAAGACAAATGATCTCTTAAAGAAAATAACATTTGTGTGTTTCTCCACTGGGGGCAAGAAGGGAGGGGGCCAGTCCGTATATACACAATATAAAAAAATGTATGGGGGAAAAAAGAAAGCCCAGAGGGGACAAAAAGCTCCCATAATCCCACTACCCAAAGATTACTGCTTTTAATAATTTACCATGTCCTTCCAGAGATGTCCCCTTGCTACAGATTACATTTTCAGAGAAGGAAAAATAAATAGCTAATGACTCCATTAGCGGGTACTTGTGACACCGGCGGGCTCAGAGGACTTGGACTGTGAACGTCAGAAAGAGGCAGGCAGCTAATTCCCATTTGGTCCAGGGAAGATTAGTTTATGCTGCTTAGCTCAAACCAGAACTAATGGCCTGAAGTGTTTCTCCATATTTGGGCAAAGCCACCTGGTTGTTGGCAGGGGAACCGCTTTCTGTGCGTGGGCTGTGAACGCAGACAAAGCTCTCAGCCCTCAGCCCCCACCCTCCCCACCCCGCTCTGCTCATCTGTTGCTGTTTGTCATTCATCAAGGGGAGCAGGTGCAGAAGCTCCCGGCAGACACAACAAACAGGGCCACTGTCCAGCCTGTGGGGCTGCTCCTCACCCTTGCTTCCTGCAGACACATCCCCTTCTCACCCGGGGCCCCACCGCAGGCGGGAGCCCACAGACCAAGGGGGGGGGACGCTCTCCCCGGTGACGGAACCGCCTCTGGGCCTGCCTGTGGACAGAAATAGTGTGTGCTGGGGTTGGTGACTCAGGCGGGAAGATTTTGTTTATGGTTTTATCATTGACTTAATTTAATTGCTGCATAATGAGTAATCTGTAGACCATCCCTCCCACTCATGCTGCCCTCACCTGCACTCCTGGGGAGGACTGATGTGCTGCAAGCCTAGTGCAGCATCTCAACAGGTCCCTGGGCCAGTCCTCCCAGCCCTCCAGCCAGTGCACTGCCCTGAGGGTCTAGGGGACTGCTCTGGCATCCCCAGGTGGCTTCAGAAGTTGGGGTGACCCCTGACCTCGGCCTCAGGTTTGTGTGCAATCATTTCAGGGAGGAGTGAGAGGAGGAACTGGGACGGCTCTTTCCAAACATGTTCCTAACCCACAAATCTCGACCAGCCCACAATCCAGCCCTCTATGACATGGCCCTTGGGGAGGGGAAGGAGACACAAGAAGAGGGTAAGAGGAAGAAAAGAGACGGAGAGCAGAGAATCTAGGAGATGGGAACCAATTAAATTTATGAACAAAATAGAAACTCAGGGCGCCTGGGTGGCTCAGTGGGTTAAGCCTCTGCCTTCAGCTCGGGTCATGATCTCAGGGTCCTGGGATCGAGTCCCGCATCGGGCTCTCTGCTCAGCAGGGAGCCGGCTTCCTCCTCTCTCTCTGCCTGCCTCTCTGCCTACTTGTGATCTCTCTCTATCAAATAAATAAATAAAATCTTTAAAAAAAGAAATAGAAACTCAGCTCCTCTCCCCCAGCTGAGGTCCCCAAGAAGAATTGTCAAAGGCTCTTTGCATCGGTGGCTCCCAGACCGGCCTCAGGCAGGGATCTGGCCTCTGTTTTTCTGGCCCCAAGTCCATGTTGCTCCCGAGGCTGTGATTGTGGCAAAGCTTGAACAGATACTAAGTCTGAGCACTCAACTGACCCAAGACTTCGGCACAGCAGGGGAGAGTCGGCAGAGAAGGGTCAGCTCAAAGGGGTCAATGCTCATTGGGGAAGCCAGGGTTGCAGACCTCGAGTTTCCACTGAAGGCTGTCCCACTTTTCTAATGGAACCAGTCAGGGCTGAAGCACAGGACAGGCTGAGAGAGCTCTCTACAAGGCTGGCAGCACGGCTCTGTCCTCATGTGAATTCATCCCTCTGATGTGTTAGACTAGGGTGTGCCCCAGTGATAAAAACCCACCCGAATCTCAGGGACTCAACACAGTAGAAGTTAATTTTTCAGGCGCATGAAGTCTGACGTGGGTAGGTGACTCTGCTTGGCAGCTTTCTCCCGACTATGACAAAGGGACCCAGGATGCTTCCTCCATCTAGAGTCCTTTGCTTGCAACCACATAGACAGAAGAGACTGTGGAGGAGCCATGCCTGCCCTTAACAGCCTCAAACTACAAGTGACCCATCATTACTGCTCACATTTTCATTGGTCCGAAGTCGTCACGGGGCCTCAACCAAACTGCAAAGACGATGGGAGACGTAGAGGAATACCTGGATATTTTGGGAGCATTAAGTGTCTTTCCCAAACCTGGGAATTCAAACTCTCTGGATGGTTTTATTTTAATTCCAGGAAATGGTTCTAATAACAACCCCTGCTCCGAGACTTACCGTGGGCCCTCCCCTCAGTCGGAGCCGGAGGTGGCGGCCATAGTGGACTTCATCACCACCCATGGGAACGTCAAGGCTCTGATCTCCATTCACAGCTACTCTCAGATGCTCATGTACCCTTATGGCCACTCTTTGGAACCCGTTCCAAACCAGGAGGAGTTGGTGAGATTGGCGGCTCGGGGCTTTGGGGGAAGCGTCAGGAAGACCTCCCCAGAGGTTCAGGCCCTCACTCCAAAACCGGGATCTGGACCCATCGACCCCATGGTAGGGAGGAGGGGGAGAGCTTATTCTCACATGTGGTCGAGTTCAAAGCCAAAGGGGCTGTGCTCCCTTCTCATGAGAGCCACCTGCTCATTCAGCTTCTGGGACCCCTCAATTCTTGTCTCTCAGCAGCTGGTGAGGGTGTGGGGGCGTGGGGAGCCCCAGCCTCTCATCCTCTGGCTACAATCCCACAGTACCAGCTCGCCAAGGACGCAGTGAAGGCCCTGTATGAGGTCCATGGGATCGAGTACATTTATGGCAGCATCAGCGCCACTCTCTGTGAGTGGGCCATGGCTGGAGGCCCCTCGTTCCCCTGGGGTGGGGAAGGTGCGGGCTGGTAGCTGACTGGCAGGGCTGGTTGGGCCCAGGGCAGCGCGGTCGACCTAATCAGGTTGGGTCAGAGCTGATGTCCTCGTCCGAATGGAGGGGTGAGTGCTGGTCTTTCTCTGCAGCACTAGTTAATGTCCAGCTTACCATGATGTTCCTTGAAGGAGCAGATCTTAAGCTCGGTGGCCTCCAGGAGCTCTCTTCTTACTGGCACAGAGAATGGGGAGGGTGGGCAGGGCATGGGCCAGGTTGAGGCTGGGGTCAGGAAGCACAGTGTTGTCTGGGGTGAGTTGGGGTTTGGCCGCCAGGGCCCACTTGTGGCTCAGACAACCCCTGCACCTTTGGGCCACACCCTGTTCTTCCTGCTGGGGACATCTCCTTGCCCTTCTGTGTCCAGATGTGGCCAGCGGGATCACTGTGGACTGGGCCTACGACAGTGGCATCAAGTACGCCTTCACCTTCGAGCTCCGGGACACGGGGCGCTACGGCTTCCTGCTGCCGGCCTCCCAGATCGTCCCCACGGCCCAGGAGACGTGGCTGGCACTCCGGACCATCATGGAACACACCCTGCAGCACCCCTACTAGCAACAGCGCTGAGGGCGGAGCAGGAGCACACACTCCCTTCCCCTAGGCCGGGGCTCCTCCTGAACCCCGAGTGATCCATGGTCCTCCCCACACCCTTACCCTGACCCCTTAGGCAATAAATAACAGGTTTGAACAGGCTGGGTGGCCTCTGGTGCTGGCCACCACCCATTTTGGGCTCAGCACTGAGAAGGGGCCAGGGGCAGCTTGAAATGTCTCTTTGCTCTTTAGGAATCCGGGAGGATCAGGGACTAGCAGACTTCCTATTCCTTCCCCTGAGTGCTCTCCAGGCCCAGAACACATAACCCACTCTCTGGGAGCTATGGGTATACACATTGTCCCCTTGGTGTCTACACTCTGAGATGAGGGCACAATGTTTCACCTGAAGGAGTGGGTCTGCGGTGGCGGCATCTCAGGCGCCCCAAGGGAAAGATGGGTGCAGACAAGCAGCTTCCTCCTCCTCCTCACCTGTAGTCACCAAGCTCTAGTCGGGCCCTGAGCAGGCTGGGCATTTACCAAGCAAGCACTTTATTTAAGGATGAGAAAGGGACGATGTTCTGAGATACAACTGAGGTGCCTCCTACCCCCATCCTGAGGCTTCCTTATAGTTTTTGTCTTCCTCCACCACTGGGGAGCGGGGAGAGTGGGTCCCTTTGTCCTGCCCTCAGGGGAAGGCAGGTCCTCTGAAGAAGCAAGAGGTTCACCAAAGAGCTGAAAGGGTCTCTGTGAGTCTGAGGCAGAAAACAAGACTTTCATTGGCAAGAGCAAAAGAAAAGGATTGTGGGACCCGTGATTTGGTCCCCGCAGGACACAGAGCACAGGGTTTTACTATAAATCACAGATATGGAAGGAAGCAGGAGAAAACGAGAACAAGTCCGCCTTTCTACCCACCCTGTAAAAGAAGACAGAGGTTGAATCAGTGGGAGGCGGGGATCAGCGGGGATCAAAACTCTAGGTAAGACCCACGTCCAATATGGTGGCTGAGGCGCAGATTAAAAAGGACTGAGCCGGGGGTCTAGATGAGTGATTAAAGTACACTCATGGGTGTGCCCATATGGCGGGGTACACCTGAGCAGTGCAGCTCTCGGGAGCTCCGAGTAAAGAAATGGTGAGGAGGCCTGGGGTAGGCTGAGCCCAAGGACCGTGCAGCCAGTGGCCACGGAGGCACCACGGCCAGGGGAGGCCTGTGCCCAGAGAAGCTGCACCATGAGGAGACCTGAGGAAGTCAGGGTAAAGAACACCTGAAGAACCAGATCCTCTCCAGGGCAAGAGCCAACAACAGAGGAGGAGAGCGTCCCGCTTTGGGCTACATTTCCTTACCAGGGGAAGTGGAAGTGATTTGAGCAAGCTAGAACCTCCAGGTTGAAGTTTTTTGCTCTTAGCGGAAATACGATGCCATGGGCTGAGTTAGCATAAGCTATAGACAAATAAAGCAAGTTACACCTTTGCACACTGGAGTCTGTGATTATAACTTTTGTACCCTCTGCTCAAATATTTTCATTTCATCCTCTTGGGGAGAATATTACTGGTATTCGTAAGCTTGTATTTCAGATGAGGAACGCATGGTCACGATTTGGAGAGGTTTTAAAGACCACACGAGGCCACATGCTTGGGAAGTGGTTGAGGGAGATTTGAACTTGGGTGTGTCTAACTCCAAAACCACTCTGTCATCATTTGTCCAAGTGTGACACGTAACCGCACCTGCAGCAGAGTCCATGGGGAGTCTTTGAATGTGACGGTAGTTGGGTTCCATTCCCAGATTGAATGGGAATCTTTGGGGTGTACCCCCCGAATCTGTATGTTTACTATCTGCCCCAGAAGTTGTGAGGTTCCTTAAAGGCTGAGATCCACCTGCTCTCCTGCCTCCCAGAAGAACACATTTGAGTCTTCCTGGGGACGTTGGGGCTCAGCGTCTCTACCCTCTGCCATTATCCATTAAGTCTGAAGGTGGTTACAGCAGCATTCTTCCCAAGGGGCTGCCTTGGCCTTCACCTAAAGTAATGTGGTCGGAGGCCACAGGCATCAATACAAATTCTGGAAATACAAATTCTCAGGCCACCCCAGACCTCCTGAACCCACATCTCTGGGGATGGGGCCCAGGTGATGCTGCAAAAGCACTGCCCTAGAAGCAGGAGTAGCTGGACCCTGATGGGTTTCTCAGTAACAACAGTGAAAATAATTAGCTTTCCTAGCACTTGCTGTGTGCCAGGCATGGCTGCAAGTGCATTACAGGATTCAACACATTTCCTCCTCGCAGCTCTAAGAATTAGGACTCTTACTGCCTTGATTTCCAGATAAAGAAGCTCGGGCTCAGGATAATAGCTAAGGGGCACCCAGCTAACTGAGTGGCAGTCCTGGGACCTGTGTCATGCCCAGAGCCCCTTAGGACCAAGGGCCGGGAACTTGTTCTCATAGCCATGTTGACAAGACTTGTGTGCAGCCAATAGACTCAGGAAATTTGGAGCTGAAACTGCTTTACAGAAGGGGGTCATCTTGAAAGGCAGCTTTTTCTTTAAAATCCTTCAGTGACTCAACTCCCCCTGCTCCATCCCTACCCCGCCACTGCCCAAGATGCCACATGGCTGGCCCTGGGGACCTCTCCTAATTTGCCTGAACACCTTGCTCATCGGCCCCAACCTCACCAGCCTCCTCTCAGTTCTTTCTCAGCTGGAAGCATTTACACACAATGCTCCTTCTTTCTGGAACATTCTCTCCTCTCCTCTCTTCCTCCATATGGCCCACTCCTTAAATTTCTCCCTTCAATATAATTTCCTCACCAGTCCTTCAAGAAACACCCATTAGAAGTGGATCTATTATCCTCTTTGCAAGGTCTTGGTGTATTTCCGGGATTACAATGATAATTAATTGACTTCTGTGTGGTTTTGTCTCTGCCACTAGTTTGGCTGCTCCATGAGGGTAGGGACCATGTTTGGGTTATTCAGCCTCACTCAGCTCCTGTTGGGTGCACAGCAAGAGCTCAATATTTGTGGAAAGAGTGTTTCTCCTCCTGGGCCTCTTACAGATTCTTACTTCGGTTTAGCATCAGGTGACGGAAGCCCACCTTTCTGTGGCTTAATCAGATGGGGGTTTTATTTTTTTCACACACTAAGTCGCGTGCAGTGGGCAGACCCGCCCACCTGACTGAACGTGACTTGATGCACGGGAGACCCAGGCCCCTCTGGCCTGTTCCGTTTGGCTACCCTGCCGTCACTTTGATGCCATCATGGGACCGTATTCCAGGCAGGAAGGGCAGGGGCCAGAAATGGGGAGTCCCTGGCCAAGCTGGTCGATCCATGGACTTCCATGACACTCTGTGGGCTGGGACTGTGTCAGGTGCTCACGCTCAGCTGCAAGGGAAGCTGGAAAAGCACCTTACAGCCAAGCACGGTGCTGCCCCAAATAAAATTAGAGTCCTGTTGGTAGGAGAACAGGGAGAACGGGTATGGAAGGACGGCCAGCAGTCTCCTGAAGCTGCTCTGAAGGGAGAGAAGGTCTGAAGGGGTCTCTGAGTCAGTTTCTTTGCTCTAGTTAAACAAGTGACTGACTTAACATCAAGCCAGAGAACTTTCCAGGGTCTTTTAAACTTCCAGCCAAACCCCTCATCTGGGGTCTCTGGATCATTGTACTTCTGTGAGGCCCTCCATGAACCTAACAGCTGAGAGGAGACTAAAGCCAGGGGTCTTCCTCCTCTGATTGAGGGGCTCTCCTCAGCAAGCCCAGGAAAGTGGTGGCTGGAGGGGTTTAAGTGTGTCCAATAAAAGCTCAAGCCTTAAACATGCAAGTTTTAGAGATACTACAGAATCATCTCTTTCTCGTAAAATCTGAACGTTTTTTTGTTTTGTTTTTCATTTCTTAGGTATATAATGCTAAACAGGAGTTCAGTTTTTCTACATTCTGCTTGGGTTTTTTTTTTTTTTTTTTTTTTTTCCTTTCCCCTTCCAACAAACTGCTCTTTTTAGGTATGTTTTTTCATCCTTTTCACCAGTAAAATTTATGAGCATTTATTTAAAAGAAAAAAACATTGGAAAAACTGAAGAGAGAAAGAGTGATTATACATATGGAAAGCTATAAAGAGCCACAGTGAATGTGTTGCGGTTATTGCTTTCTTAAAAAAACAAGCCAGGCAGGCGGTTTGGAACCTGAAAAGAGTCCTGTGTGAGGGCAGGCGGGCGGCCGAGGCTGAGAGTGATGGGCACGTGGCCGGGGGCCAGGGAGTCCAGCGAGGAGCCGTTAGCTGCCTCCACCCCTGCTCCCCTCCCTCCTCCGTCTCCCCTCTGACTGCCCCAGACAGGACCGGAGAGAAAATGACTTTACCGAAAACATAAAATTAAATTTAAAAAAGCTTCTTCAGAAAAATAAGATGGCCCAGACAGCCGCTGACTATAGGTGGAGGGAATCTAGGGATGGTTGGCCTGTCAGGGCCTCACCCTCTGGTGAAGTCACTCCACATCTTGAGTTTGGGTTGCAGGGGGACATGTCATGTTCTTCTGGGGACGAGGGTGTCCTGAAGGACAACTTTAACCTGTTTGGCCTTCGAATGTTCTCCTGTCCCAAGCATCTGGGATCATCCTTGGGAATGATATCATGTCTGCAAATCCATTCTTTTGGCTTGTCCCTCGGTCGCCTCTGGCCCTCGCCCCCCCACCCCCACAGGGTCTGCCGTTGGCCTCCTAACCAGCTTTGCCACGCTCTGTGGCTCCCCATCCACCCTCCCTTCCTTCCATCCACCTCCCTCAACCCCCCCAATGCCTAGCTAAGACCTCAAGGTAACATTTCACTAATTTTTACTTGGGGATACAGGAGGGAAATACAATGTAGAAAGTAAATCACTTCCGCTGGAAGCTGGCTTTGGAGTCAGTTTGGATCCCTTTGTGAGACAACCCCTTCCTACAGCCTTCACTCTCCTTGGCCTTCTGCCTGTTCCCACATTGCTTCTCCCCTCCCCCATTTCCTCTTTTACATTATGGGACATTCCTGCTTAGATCTTCTCTCTTCCGACTCTGTTCTGAGACTTGGGCTCTGACTTGACATTTCCTAAAGGCCCACTGGAGTGTTTCTCTCTTCAGGTTACAAATTCTACCTCCTTTCCAGACACAAGCCCCAGCAGCCCCTTTAAAGGGATAGTTCTGCAGCTTCCAAGCAAACAAACAATAGCCTCTACTGGGCACTCAGTTAATGAAAGAAAAGCTCAAGGAGGCTGCTGTCAGGGCCTCCCCGCCTCCCCCACCCAGCCTTCCAGGAGGCCCCCAGAGCCTGCAACCTCCCACCACAGCCTCAGCAGCCGGAGGCCCCTCTCAACCTACAGGCTCCTGGGAACACTCACCCATCACAAGTCCCAGGGCCCCCGTGGCTCTACTCTGATCTGCCCACAAACCTGGGGAAGGCTCTTTGTACTCTGCCCAGACCTGTCACCAAGGCTGTGATTTGTTTGGGGGTAAAATATATAAATGTCCTAGAATCATAACGTGTCACTGCTGGAAGAGATCATTCTGTCCACATTCTGTAGGACAGAATTGTGAAGGAAACTGAGGCTCCGGGATGTGCAGTGACCTCCCCGAATGATATAATGGGTTTTGTGGCCATCTACTCCTGGACAGCATTCCCTCCCCCGTTTTGCTCTCTCCTGAAGTTCGAGAATGTCTCTGTGTGAGCTGTGTCCTTTCTTCAGGCACACGTGACAGAAAGCCAACTTGATAAAGCCAGAGGGGTAAGAAATGGAATTAGTTGGCTCATCTCTAGAGCTGCGGTGGGGGTGGGGTGGCTAGACCCACCCAAGTCACCTGTCCTCAGAGTTGGGAAGGGTGGGCCCAGGGGAAGACAGAGGTGCTATTTATCAAAAGGAGGAGGGTGCTGGGCAGGGAAAATGAAGAGATGGCCATTATAGTCCACCACCTCGCTGCCTCAGGTTCTCACAGACTTCTCTTCCCATACGCACAACTGTACCCCAGACAGCATTAAACACACTTGCCAAAGTGAGACAGCTGAAATCTCATCCAGCTGTCATCCAGTCAAAATTGGACCATTTTGACTGTGCCCATGTGTGCTATCTGCAAGGATATCCCTTCTCCATTGTCCTCCTTTGATTCCTAATATGGACATGGACTGACTCTCTTGCCTTTTTAACAAACCATTTTCTAGGTTTTAGTTTGGGGATCTTTAAGCATTGTCTTAGAATCTCTGTTTAGCATGCTTGGGCACTCTCTGGCAACAGGGCTGCCACGAATAGTTGTCCAAGTTGTGCACTGTACAAAATCATTCTGCTGAGAGGATGAGGGACTGTCTGCTCAGAGGGAGAAGGATGCCCTTTTCTCATAAAGTCTCCCCTAGGCTAAAATTGTATTGTCCTCTCACAACACAAGCACTTTAAAAGCTTAGTAAGGGGGTGCCTGGGTGGCTCGCTCAGTTGGTTGGGAGTCTGACTCTTGATTTTGGGTCAAGTCATGATCTCGTGATTGTGGAATGAAGCCTCACATTGGGTTCTGTGCTTGGTGTGGAGTTTGCTTGTCCCTCTCCCTTTGCTCTGCCCCCAACCCCATGGCTCCCAGTTTCTTTTTCTCTTAAATAAATAAATAAAATCTTAAAAAGCATAATAAAAGCTTAGCAGGGCATCGCTTAGAATGCTTTGTTCAGACTTAGTGCTTTTTACAGTTAATAAAAAAGAAACGTATATTCTTTCATATTATATAGTCCAAAGGTGAGGCAACAGACTTCACAACCAGGGAAAGGTGTCTTTTTCTCAAGTGTGGAAAAAACATTTTCTAGAAACTTCCTTGCTGGCTTCCCTTCACGTCTCATTGGCCAAACTGGGTCAAATGCCTACCCCTAAATCAATTACTTGCAAAAGACAATGGGATTCCTCAATTGTCTTAAGCCAATCTTGGAATTTATCTCTGAGCTGGGAAGGGGGTGACTTTCCTGAGGGGTGATACCTGCACCGAATCTAGGTTTGTTCCTCGAGGAAGAAGGGAGGGACACTGGACTCTACTCCATGTGGCTATAGCAGACCTTCCTCTGTTTGCATTCAGGCCTCTGACCTGTGCCCTTTCCTTGACTCTGGATGCCAGGCTGGTGGCTTATTTCTCATGCTACTAGGTCCTGATGTTCTTCATATACCCTGTTTTCCACATAATGGCCTACATCTTTGCTCCTGCTTTGGACTAATGTGAAAGAAGCTCCTGTGGAAAGGCAGAGCTGTGGCCTTTTGCTCCTGGTTCCAGTCTAGCAGCTGGTCTTCACCAAGAGACTATTTTCGGCTTCCTGAGGGGCTTTGGAGTGCCCAGGGAATTAGGCCTAGCCTCCACCTGAGACCCAGAGTCCTCTCCTATTGTGTTTTCAGCTTCCTGACAGTACTGCCCCTAATTTTAGCTTGCAGCATTGAGTTAATCTTTTCCAACCTTGCAAGAGAATAGATTATGTGACTCTTGGCCACCTTAGGTTGCTGGCTAGAGGCTTCAAGAGGCCTGCTTAGTGGGGCTGACCCTCTCCCCACATGCCCCATCATCCCCCTTCCACCAGTGGACTTGTCTTTTCTGGAAGGAATTCACAGAAGGCTCAAGAAATACCCAACACCCCCAACATGTGTAGTGTGCATGAAACTTACAGGATACCTTTAGATTTAGAAACACAGAAAGAAATATTGTTTTCATAATGCAAACTGAAGAAAGGGTCTACAGAACCTTTCTTCTTGCGAGGAGACATACTGGAAAATGCGAGAATACTGTAGGGCGCTAAGAGTTGAGGGAGAATATGAGGGATGGGCTAAAACACAGTTCCTGGTCCGAAGAAACTTACAGTCTCACTGGGGAGACACACATTAAGGAGGAGTAAATGAGAGTGTGTTCAAGCACTGCCTAGAGTCATGAAACACCCATTCCTTTCTGTGTCTGATAAAATCCTGTCATTAAGACTCAGGTCGAATGTCACCTTCTTGGTAAAGTCTTCCCTGGATGCTGAGTATGGGCCCATAGCCTGGAGTCCGCAGTCCTCCAGGGACTTCTCACGCACAGCAGAGAAAATGCCCCACTCAGGTCTCCTGCAGGGAGGAAGGCATCCCCAGTGGGTCTTTTGTTCATGTAATACTGTCTCGGTGATGGCTTCTTGTAAGACCTGTTGGAGAACCGACATGTTGGTTGGTTACTTCTGTCTTCCGCATGAGACCGTGGGCTCTCTGAGATCAGGGACAAGTCAGTGGGAGCCGAATTGACCGAGGGCCTCACCCCTGTCTTGTGATGTGGCCACATATCCCACAGGCTGACCCTAGCTATTGACTGGTGTTCCTGTGGGACGCAGGACTCCCCTGACTCAAAGATTTTGTGTCAGCCTGGCCGAAACATTCTCAGAATGGCTCCTATCAGAGCTTCTCCTGCCCAATCTCCTCTCCTCCCCCCTTTGCTTCCTCCCTCCTTCCCCTCTTCTCCCCTTCTCCTTCCCCATCTCTTCCCTCCTCTCTCCCTAACGCCCCTCCCCTTCCTTCCCCCCTTCTTCTCTCAGGGGTCAGCCCCATAGCTTTGGTATGAAGGCTCTCCTGCTTTCTCCTGTTCTCTCTCCTTTATCCTTCATGGGCAGTTCTCCCCACGACTCTCCTGCATGTCTAATTCTGTCTTGGAGACAGCTTCTTGGAGGACCCCAAGAGAACACAAGTTAGTTGGTTACTTCTGTTGCCTCCACTACACTGTGAGTTCGCTGAGATCAGGGACGATGTGCCTTGGGCATCATCGCAGGGGAGAGCACAGAGCTTGGCCTGAAGAATGAATACGCAAGGGGGTTAGCATTCAGAGAAGGGGCAAATACTCGAGAAAGAAGCTAGAGGAAGCTTCAGGGAGGAAGTAGGTCTTGTCTGGGGCCTGGAGGTCAGGCAAGGTTGCTGGAGAGGAAAGAAACAGTCTTCATGGAGTCTCCACATCTACTGGGGTGGGGAGTGGGGGGTGTCCAGTGTTCTATTGTCTGCTTGGACCTGGGCTCAGGACAGAGTGGGGAGGGGGTGGGCAATAGAAGGGGATCCCTCTGTCCTGGCATGGGAGGGCCGGCCAGGTAGGGGGTGGGATAGGGAGGTGGAGGGAACTGATGGAAACCAGAAGGGCCACCTTGGCTGTTGTCAGTGTCCAAGCCTGAGGCCCTGACATAGAGCAGGGCCCCCAGATGGTGCTGGGTAGCCCCTGGGGGCCCCTGTGGATTAGGGCGGATTTGTGTGAGATGTTTCCGCGGTGAGATCAGCGTCCAGAGCCAGAATCAATTCCCCCCTGTGAGTTCCACTTTCTCCTGGACACTGTGCAGTCCCAACACGGGTCTGGCCCTGCTTCCCACCACCACGCTTTCTACTCAGATGACATCTGGTTGTCGTTCCCATCAAGGGGAGCCCTGATCCTGAGCCCTAGAGCAGTGGGGGTGGGGGGCCAACACAGGCGAGTGTCAGGTTCCTGCCTCAACTGCTGCTGCTGTGGCCGCCCACAAGACCATCGAGGCCGGGAGGAGTGGGGCTGGGAAGTGCCCTTCAGGGGGCCGTACCCCAGAAGGCAATGTGCCTAGCCCCAGGGAGAGGCAGCCCCGGACCAAGCCAGCAGATGCGGGAGCGGGGTGGGGGCAGAGAGCCCCAGCTTATTCTGCCACAGGAACAGAGGGGCTGGCACTTAGGAACATGGGGGAAGGGGATACCTCCTGTGAGGCTCCAGCTGGTGTGGCCGCTGTGGAATCCTGGCTCCTTCTCCACTGCCCGGTCGGCAAACAGGACTGAGGCCCAGGTGCAGGGCCTGAGGTGCAGACCTGGGGCAATGGGCAAGCCAGGGCCCAGCTGGGAAGCCTCAGGCCTCAGCTGACCCTCAGGCCCAGGTGGGCACTTCACAGCCAAGGGCTTGAGGCCTAGCTTATCTCCCCAGCTGCCCAGTTCCCTGCCACTTTATCAGGGAGGGTGATAAGGTGTCAGAGCTCAGGACTCCCGTCCTCCCCCCACCGTGGGACCCAGCCCAGGTGCAAGTGGGAGGACTAGCCTTGGGCATGGCCAGAAGACATCTGACCCGGGAGAGTTTAAAAGGCCCCAGGTCCTTCTCTCAGCCTCAGTTGATGTTCCCAGTTGGCTGCAGCATGAGGGGGCTTCTGGTTTTGAGTGTGTTGCTAGGGGCTGTTCTTGGCAAAGAGGACTTTTCGGGGTAAGAGGATGGCGAGAAGGGGGTGCTCACGCAGGAGAAGGGAGGACTCGGCCCCGGGTCAGCATCTGGAGGCGACAGATGGGCTGACTTGTGGGAAGACTCCAGAGAGGCACAGACTTGTACACCCCGGGAGGCAGGCTGACCAGGGGCCTGGGCTGAGAAGGGGCCCGGGCCCTCACGGAGAAATCCGAGCTTGAAGGAGTTTTTAGGAGAGGAGGTGGGAGGAAGCCTGGCTGGCTTTGGAGAGAAAAATAGAGTTTAAACTGGGATGAGGATAGCAGCTGTGTCCAGAAGGTTCCAAGGAGCCTAGGCCTTGCATTGCTAAGACCCCTCATGCTTTCTCCTGCTCAGCCAGAGGATCGGGGCCCAGCCTGGGAATTCCAGGCTGCTCCACGCCCCTTGCCTCCCACCTGGGGAGGGTGAATGGCCCATCCCAGTGGCTCAGGCCCTTCATCTCCCCTCCCACTCTGCCCAGGCACCAGGTGCTCCGACTCTCCACTGACGATGCAGCCCAGGTAGAGAAGGTGAAGGAGCTGGAGGACCTGGAACACCTGCAGGTCAGAAGGAGGGGGGGGGTCCCCCCGAGGCCCCCTGGTTCCTCTCGGGCCAGCCGATCCACCCCAGGATGCCACCTTCCCCTGGGGCCCCCCGGGTCCTGGGCCCTCTCTCCTCACCACCCAGAAAAGACCCATGGGATGGATCCCTGTTAGGAAATGACTCAGCCCCCACCTCCCCCCATTCCAGAGTCTCGCTGTGTTCGAGGATCTGAACAAAGTGGGGGCCTCCTTTCCGGCCCTTCTCTCTGTCTTGCGGTCTGGAAGCCCCTCCACCGTGCTTCCCGGGCCATCTCCCTGACCGCAGTGGACTCGGTCTGATGCCCGCCGTTTCCCCTTTCGTCCCCTGCCCTTAACAGCCATGCCGCAGCCACAGTCAGAGGGGACGTTCTGGCCCAACCTCCCCTCCCGGGCGGACCCCTCCCCAGCTCGCCGTGACCATGCCCGCTCTTGTCCCCCCCAGCTGGACTTCTGGCGGGGCCCTGCCCAGCCTGGCTCCCCCATCGACGTCCGAGTGCCCTTCCGCAGCATCCAGGCCGTCAAAATCTTCCTGGAGGCCCACGGCATCGGGTACACGACCATGATTGAGGACGTGCAGGCCCTGCTGGACGAGGAGCAGGAGCAGATGTTCGCCTTCCAGGCCCGGGCCCGCTCCTCGGACACCTTCAACTATGCCACCTACCATACCCTGGAGGAGGTGAGGGAGCCCTGGGTCACTCAGCACAAGCACCGAGCTCTGCTTCAGGCTGGCAGAACATGGCCCACCTGGGTGGGCGTGGCACCTGCTGGGTCTCCAGGCGGCCCTGGTAGGGGGGGTGGGGGGCCCGGGGTGGTGGGTCGCCAGGATGGCCGGGCTTGCAGCTGGCGGGCTAATGGGGCTGCTCCGTCTGGGAGGCAGCCAGGTGCCTGGCAGCCGCTCCAGCTGGCCTCCCCTTCTCTCCCCTCTCAGATCTACGGCTTCATGGATATGCTGGTGGCCGAGCACCCGCAGCTGGTCAGCAAGCTCCAGATTGGCAACAGCTACGAAGGGCGTCCCATCTACGTGCTGAAGGTAACAGGCACCTGCTTGAGAACCAGCAGCCACCGTGTGGTGAGCCGCGCCCCCAGAGAGCGCACCGTGACGTGAGCGCCCTGCGTGGACATTGGGGAAGGACGGAATTTCTATGCTGGTCTAGCTGTAGGCACACTTGTGCGCACTCGGTTCTTAAATTTTTCAGGGACCCACGTATTTTCAATCAAGTGTCACATTCCGGGATGTAACCCAGAGTCAGGGGAGTCCAGAGAAAACATTTTGCTCGGGATACCCCACAGAGGACTGTGTCTGGGCAGCAGAAGAGGGCAGGGCCCAGAGTGCTGGCTGAGGGCTATTCGCCCCAAGGCTGGTATGAAGGCTGGAGGCCACATCCTGCTGGATTCCTGTCCTGACACCCCCACCCCCAGCCACACACCTCACCTGAGTGACGGCCCCACACACGGAGCCTCCACCTGACATACCCGGGGAGCAGAGGGCCTCCGGACCGGGGTTTGCTCCCCTTCAAGGAGCCAAGACAGAACCCTAGCTGCATCTCTCTGTTCTTCTTGTCCAGTTCAGCACTGGGGGAGAAAACCGTCCTGCCATCTGGATTGACACAGGCATCCATTCCCGGGAGTGGGTCACCCAGGCCAGCGGGGTCTGGTTTGCAAAGAAGGTGAGCCTCGGGCACTGAGTGGGGCCCTGGCCTGGTGGGGGTGAGCCCTGGCCTCCCCGGCTCACCCGGCAGCAGTGAGGCAGATGGAGCAGGTGTTCACTGCCTCCGCATGGTGGACAGTTGGCCTGACCCACCCCGCCTGTCTGTCCCCAAACTCCCCACCAGATCACACAGGACTATGGCCAGGACTCCACTCTCACCGCCATTCTTGACTCCATGGATATCCTCCTGGAGATTGTCACCAACCCTGATGGTTTTGTCTTCACCTACAGCAAGGTACAGGCCTTGTCCCATTCTTGGGGGGCAACAGGGTGGGCCTCTGGCCTCTGAGCCCCATGAACTACTCACCCCTATTCTCAACCCCCAGCAGTCGAGGGAGGGGCAGATAGACTTGTCCTCCCAGACCAGGGCTCTCATCCTTGGCATTCTGGACATTTGGGGCAGAAAATTCTTTGTGTGGGGGGCTGTCCTGAGCATGCAAAGTGTTTAGCAACAATCCGACCTAATACTCAGGAAAGACTAGGAGCAACCCCTCCATTGAGAGAGCCATAAATGTCTTCAGACTTTGCCAAATGTCCTGGTATTGTCCCCGGGGGAGACCCACTGCCCTGGACCTTATTTCCTAGCTTCATGTTATTTTATGGCGGGTATATCACGCTACCAATCCAGTGGGGATGGGGCAGGGGGTGCGCCTGGTGCCTTCCTTCCCACAGGTAGAACCCTCTGGCCAAATGCCATCTACTGTAGCCACTGTCCTCTTTCCACCAAGAGCCTCCTTTGCAGACCTTCCTGACAAGCCATTGAAAGGGGTTTCTGACACATGCTGTGTCCACACCTGTGCTATAGACGATGACAGACAAGTGTCTGATTCCTTCCCCAGAATCGCATGTGGCGCAAGACTCGGTCCCGCACGGCGGGCTCCTCCTGTGTTGGAGTGGACCCCAACCGGAACTGGGATGCTGGCTTTGGGAGTAAGGCCCCATGGGATTTGGAAGCAGGGATGAGAAACCCAGAGCGGCTCCTTACCCTCCTGTGTCCTGTTTCCCCCACCTCTTTCCTGCCCCAGAAGCAAGGGCGGAGTTGAGGCGGGGAATATCAGGGTCTCCTCTGAGGCTCAATGAGATTTTCTTGTGCCTTGTTTCTAGAAACAAATCTGCCCTCAATGGAATTAAGACCTGAAACCCATGTAGGGGTTTTCTAGGGTGACTAACTCCTTCTCTCTGTGGTCCCTTCACTACAAGAATGGGTCTTGGGGCGCCTGGGTGGCTCAGTTAGTTAGGCATCTGTCTTTGGCTCAAGTCATGATCCTGGGGTCCTAGGATTGAGCCCGGTGCCAGTCATGTCGGGCTCCATGCTCAGCGGAGAGCCTGCTTCTCCCTCTCCCTCTGCGGCTCCCCCTGCTTATACTTGCTCTCTCTCTGTCAAATAAATAAGATCTTAAGGAAAAAAAAAAAAAAAAAAAGAAAAAGAATGGGTCTTGCTTGAGACCCTCCTGGGGAAGGAGGTTCTGCCCGTGTTACCTATGCCTGGCTGGGGAGGGAGGGAGGGCCCCCAGGTTACAAACGGCCTTTGGTCTGTCCTTAATCCCAGAGTGTGGGTGGACGCCACACTGCTTGGCCGTAAGGAATGCTAGCTAACCCCCTTCCTCTCCCACAGTGGCTGGAGCCAGCAGCAACCCATGCTCGGAGACTTACCATGGCAAGTTTGCCAATTCCGAAGTGGAGGTCAAGTCCATAGTGGACTTTGTGAGGAACCACGGCAACATCAAGGCCTTCATCTCCATCCACAGTTACTCCCAGCTCCTCCTGTATCCCTATGGCTACAAAGCAGAGGCAGCCCCCGACCGGGATGAGCTGGTGTGTGCCCATCCCCCACTTGCCCTCCGGTGCCTAAGCACCCCTTTCTCCCATGGAGCCCTGATGGCTTAGGAAGACCTGCAAGGCAGACTAGCCTCATTTTCTGCCAGGGAAACTGAGGCACAGAGGGGTTGAGTCACTCCAGTCACATGACCGAGCAGGGGGTAGGGCTAGACTTGGAGCTGGTACCACAAGTTCAGTCTGGAGCTGCAGTGTGACCAAAGGGCAGAGACTGAAGTGCCAGCCAGACATCCCCTGGGGTTAGAGGGCCATGGGGCTGCCGAAATCCTGCGCTCTGCTGGGCTGCTTCCCAGCTGAAAGTTGGGCTACCCGGGCCTGCTGTTCTGGCCTGTTGTTGCTGGCCGTAACAGCCAGTATTGCTCGGCATTTTCTCCAGGATCAGCTGGCCAAGTCTGCTGTGAAAGCCCTCGCCTCTCTATATGGGACCAAGTTCAAGTATGGCAGCATCATCAAAGCAATTTGTAAGTGGGTGCATGGTCTCTGGGGTGACACCAGGTGCCAGCTTAGCTGGTGTTTCCTGCCTGAGTTCCTGTCCCTCCTGGAGGAGGTGCCCAGGAGTGCCTAGATCTGGGAGCATGGGCCAGGAGAACAGTTCTTGGCCGTGCCTCGGTGGGCGGCAGGGCCCTTTTCTGACAGGAACTCTGCCTTCTTTGATACCTTCAGACAAGCATATCAGCTCCTTTGAGCACCTTTGTCCCCTTGTTTTAGGTTAAGTCCAGCTTTATGGAGGAGGTGGAGGGTTCTGCTGGCATTTCTGTATCACCAAGAAATTCAGCTTAAAACATACCCCTCCTCCGATGCCTCTCAGTTTAAAGAAGATATCTTATATCTTATCTAACCCCAGCTTACTTGTACTTGCAATGCCCCTGGGAGGAGCACTGCTACATCAAAATGGAATAACGTCAGCAAATTTTATTGAGCACCTACTATACCTTGTTTTCTGTGCTTGGGAAACAGTTGGGAAAAAGCGAAGTTCAGGAACTATACATTCTAATGGAGGAGAGTGACGATAAACGTGAAGAAGTAAATGATACAGTATGTTAGGTGGCGAAAGTTAGGGACAAAAAGATAAACTAGAACAGGGTAAGGGGAATCAGGGATACCGGGCATGGAAGTTGGGGAGGTGGGTGGAAGAATAGGTCTCATTTAGTAATAACTGGGCAAGTGTTGAAGGAAAATGAGGAAGGGAGCCAAGAGGCTATCTGGGGAAGAGATTTCTGGGCAGAGGAATCTTCTAGAACAAAGGCCCTGTGATCTGGACTGGCATGTTGGGGAAATAGTGGGAACAACATGGAGCCCCATGTGATGGCAGTGGGGTGAGAGGGCTCAGAGTCATAGAGGACGGGGGTGGTGGGGCCAGATCCCTTAGGGCCCTGAGGAATGCAATAGGTTTGCTGGCTGACAAGAGGCAGGGGACAGGACAGAGATGAGAGGGCTGCACACACCCCTCACATACCTTCTGCTCAGGGTGCCAGGTGTTAGCCCGTGAGTGGGCTCCAGTCTTCACTCAGGCTGGCCTTACTTTTGGATTCCAGGCCCTGTTTGGAAGCGGTTGCAAACTGCATCTAAGTCTTTTGGCTTCCTTCAGTGTTGTCAACTTACATTCTGATATGCAGCTGCCTCCCACACCCCGGCCCGATTCGAAACAGCTTCATTGCCCACTGTTCACTGCAAATCTGGGCCAAGTTTCTTGCAAAAAGCCCGTCAGGGGGCTTTCACTTTGCCTCTGGCCCTTTGCACTTTCTCCTGCAGACCAGAGCCCCAGGGGACAAATCCTGGTTGCCCAAGTGGGTAACTCTGGTATATTTGGAGGTTTGACCAAAGCAGCTTTTGGAGGGGGTGGTATACAGTGGGGCTTTTGCAATTTTGAGAACTTTCTTGCAACCCCCTATGATAGGAGAACCTCTGCTGGTCCCTCTCTCTGGGCCTCTTGAGCTGAGAGCCGTCGGGGAAGCTTCTGGGAGGAAGCCAGGCAGCTTGGTCAATTGCAGGCCCCAGCAGACGTTAACTCCGATGAACCCTGCGCGAGGTTCTGGGCTTTGGACCAGTGGGCCCGGCCCATATTAATGTGTCAAAAGTGATCGAACTTTGCTCTCTGGCATCTGCTCCCGCCCCAGACCAAGCCAGTGGAAGCACCATTGACTGGACCTACAGCCAGGGCATCAAGTACTCCTTCACCTTCGAGCTCCGGGACACGGGGCGCTACGGCTTCCTGCTGCCGGCCTCCCAGATCGTCCCCACAGCCCAGGAGACGTGGCTGGCGCTCCGGACCATCATGGAACACACCCTGCAGCACCCCTACTGAACTGACCCTTCGGCACCTTCCTCTTCCTCCTCCCTGCCTGCCCCCTGCCCCCAGCAACAAATAAAGTTTGATTGTCCACGGAACAGAATCTGGGGGCTGGCGCGGAGGAGTGTCCTCGGCGTGTCTGCTTTTGCAAGCTAGGGCAGAAGGGGCTTAGTTCCCGCAGGCCTGGAGGGGAATGTGTGGGTGGTTGGGCTAGATGACCCCCAAACTCCCCTACATTCCAAGGTCCTCTGAAGTTGGATCCAAGTGGCATCTGTTTTAATTAGACCACCCTGCGCTCCACTCATCAGGGCGGCGACTGGTTCCTACCTCGGGGGCCAGTGCAGCCACAGCTGCTAACCAAATGCTGGGCACCCTGCAGGGGTGAGGAATTCCGTCTGCACAATAGTAAAGCTAGTTGGGTCCATTTATCTACAGAAGCAATAACTCGGGAGACGGACTAGAATAATCGTGGGGGCCACTGCTCTTTCAAAGACACGTCGCCGCCAGGCAGAGCAAACTTAATTAAGTCAGAAGAAAACAACTGGGTTCGATGAAAAATTTACTGAAGATAAAGAACAAACAGCAATCCCAGAACATTTTATTAGTTGTAGTACGTCACGAAGACTTTGCTTTTAGGGACAGAAGTAGCCTTATTTTTCATATGCCACATCCTTTCTGGCATGCTTCCATTTCCCTTCCTGTTTTACCCATTACCGCTTCCTTATCATCTGCACAATTCTTCAAATATAAGACTCTCCCTTTGATACTCTCCTTAGCTCCTAAAACTTGCTGATTTCCCTCCTTTGGCTTGTTGGTTCTGATGGCTGTGGTACGGCGCTGAGCGCTAGCACCACAAGACACTGGGCATCTCAACTTACTTCAAAGCAAGAATCTACCTGGTGTTTCTTCCCAATTTCTTCAGATGCCAATGTGGAGCAGGGGGTTACTCTACAGTAGTCACTGGGAAAGGGGTGAGGGTGGGTTGGTAGCTCCCCAAGAGTGAAGCTGACAGGTCAAGACGGCAGCCTTCCCCTGTGTGAGCCCGGTGGGGTGTCACATGGCATCCAGCTCTAAGGACTTAAGAGGCTTATCTTTTCCACAGCTCAAATGCCCTACTTTTGTTTTGCTACCAAACATTCCAGAAAACAAAAAGTGTGAGGAAGACTATACATGTAGTATATACAAACTTATATATATGTAGGTTTATGAGGCAAGGTAAAATGGTGTTTCAGTCTTTTTTTTTTTTTTTCTTTTTTCTTTTAAGATTTCATTTATTTGAGAGAGAGTGCACGAGGGCGAGCTGGGGGTAAGGGCAGAGGAAGAGGGAGAAGCAGACTGATCACAGAGCCCAATGCGGGGCTCAATTCCAGGACTCTAGAAATCATGACCTGAGCCGAAGGTAGCCGTTTAACCTACTGAGCCACCCAGGTAGCCCAGTATTTCAGTCTTTACAGAAAAATGACCTAAAGATTTTATAACACTTCCTTCAAGTTATCTTTTGGGAAATACTTCCATTTAATCTATGTAGATAGGCTGAAATCTATTTTAAGGGCTCAGTTTGGGCAAGTCAAATAAGCTGATCTTATTTTTTGCTTAAGATGGCAAAAGATAAGAAGAGATAAGCAAACAAATATTAATTTTAGCAAGGACACTTTATCTGACAAAATTGGATTACTTAGGCTTCAAGGATAGAATTGCTTAATTTAAAATAATCATGCTTCCTGATAGTGGGCACCACTTTGTTCGGCATTCAATGTCCAAAACCACCAACAGTAGTTGATATCTAGATGCCCAATAAATATTTGTTGAGCCAATGTTCTCTCCTTTTGCTTACAAATGAACTCACGAATTTTACAATCTGTATAGTGGAGGCTGGGGAGGTATTTTGAATTCCCCGAATGGTAGTTTAAAAAGTGAGGCTCTGAGCAAGTTAGTCTTAAGACACCTGACAAGATAAGGAACAGACCCCAGAAGGAAAATTCCATGAGGGCAGAGACTGCGTTGTTTTTTTTTTTAACACGTAATCCTCACCGGTAGGCCAAATACATGGCACACAGTAGGCACTTAATAAATATTTGTTAAATGGAGACATGGAACTTGTTAGTACTATGGTTTGTTCTTTTTTTTTTTTTTATTTCCAAGGGTAGGAAGAGGCTTATATTTTTATTTGCAGATACATATTTTTACAAATCTGGGGGCAAAAATTTTATTTTAGAACTAAAAACATAAAGCGTAAAGGGAAATGATAATTTTAGAAAACAGTGCAGCATATATGAAAAAGTATTAAAAACCTTGAGGAAAAAAGAGTTCTTATAAGTAAAAGGGGTTAAATAAAAAGGACTACCATTTTGAAAGATAAATAATCAATTCCCAAAAGAAGAAACAGAAAAAGTCAATAAACGTATGAGAGATAGCATTCCTCTGAGTGATTTTTTTGTACATTAAAGGAAAGCAAAGGAATCATTTTTCTCCCATCAGATTGACAAAGAAAAAAAAGACTGACAACTCAGTGTTATCAAGGGTATGAAGAAATAAGACCTGTCATGTACTACTGGTGTGAGGATAGATTGATGCCACCTTCCCGGGGGGAGGGGAGGGGGGGGACACAAAATAAATCAAAATTTCAAATGTATTGTTGCTTTGACCCAGAAAGTCCACTTGCAGAAATTTATTTTATAAAAATATTCAGACAAGTTCAAAGATATGTATGTAAAGGCTACAATAATGCAAAATTAAATAAAAAGGAAAAGAAGCCATTTGGGCACCAGTGTAGAGGCCCATTTTGACGTATTTGAACAATAGAGTAGTGTGAGGCCACTGCAGACCGTGTTGACATGAGGAAATGGGTCACAAAATACTGAGTGAAATGAAGCCAGCCACGCACTGAAAATGTTCTGAAATAGGATTGTGGTAATGGTTGCACAGCTCTGTAAATTTGCTGAGGGTCATCGAACTGTACCTTTAAAAATGCATGGCTTTTAGAGTATGGGATTTGTACTTCCATACAGTTGCTTAAAAAAATAAGAAGTTGGTTACAAAATAGTATGTTGAGTATGAATCTCATTTTTGTCTGAAACACACATACACATGCACACGAAGACACACTATGCCGGGAAGGATATATTCTCCAGTGATAATCGAGGTCACCCTGGGTAGTGGTGGTGGTGGTGGTGGTTTTCCTCTTTTCTGAATTTCTTGCAATAACCTTTAGAATCAGGAAAAAAACACAACTATTTCAAACATACCAAATACCCTGTGGGTAAAATTATCCAGAAGCAACTTAATATTAACATCCAACATTTCATGGCCAAATCTTAATTTGTGCCCAGGTTCTTTTTTATAATTTGCCTCAACTCATCTCTTCTGCTCTGGTGTCCTATTTCTCTACCTTGCCTAGAACGATGAATCTTACCTTCAGAAAAATGTATACTCCAGATAGATCTGGAAGCAGCAGTGTTTCTACCCAGGGAAGGGGTTTCCCCTGCTCCCAGCTGGGAGCTGTTCCCTGAGCAGTCCGCTGTAGCTCTGATGAAATCCCCCAAGAGCCCTTTCTGCTCGCATTTGGTTCCTGCAGCAATCTGGGGAACTGATTACGCTAATGCCTATTTTCCAGGGCCTTCCAAAAGTCTTTATTTTTAAATGAACACATTCGGCTTTTTTCTAACACCATTCTAGATGGTTCTCCATGTGGCCTGTGGGCCCTTGGTGGTCCACAAGAATCCTTCAGGTGGCCTCTTGAAGGGACACTCAGATATGCACGTGTAGCTTTCCGGTTTTGGCTTGAAGTTCAAATTGAAATGTCATTGACTACAATCCAGATATGACCTCACTGGTCCCTCATCCAGTGCAGTGCTACTCATCATCTCAGCGAGGGTTCTGCAAGGGCAAGTGGGGCCAGGTGGGTTTGAGGGTGCAGAAGGGCTCTTGTCCTAAGGACTCCAAGGACAGAAACATCATTCTGCAAACATCGTCAGCCCCAGGTGCTACTCCCAGGAAACTGATCTGACCAACCATCACATTCAAATCAGCCACATGAAGGAAGGACTCGGAGAGAGAGGCACAGAGGACCCATCAAATTGAAAAACTGTCACAGGGTAATGAATCTTCCCCAAAACTTTCAGGATCTGCATTAATTTGGCAACTCGAATTGTGAGTTGAGTTAATCGCCTAACAACCGCAGAGACAGAGACTGCCAAACGTTTATGGCCAAACGCAAAGAAGAAAATGAGAAGTCTCCTGCTCTACCACAGGGCGGGCATTCTGCTACATTTTGGGGAGACTGCAGTGGAGCAAATGCTCTGTGGACATGGAGGGAGGCAGAGGTTTGCCGCCGCTTTCCTCCCACGAGACCCAGGCCCGTGGACAGGAGCCAATTCCCGCAATTTACGTCTCAGTCTAAATCAGAGACCTCACCCCAAAGGAAAGGAACGATTGGACACAAATCATATCAATGTGGTTTATTAAATGAATAGTTCAATTTACGAAAACAGCCTCCTTCTTTTCTGACAGGTTAGAAGTTTGTAACTCCCGTTTTTTTTTTTTTTTTTAAAGATTTTATTTATTTATTTGACAGACAGAGATCACAAGTAGGCAGAGAGGCAGGCAGAGAGAGAGAGGAAGGGAAGCAGGCTCCCTGCTGAGCAGAGAGCCCGATGCGGGGCTCGATCCCAGGATCCTGGGATCATGACCTGAGCCGAAGGCAGCGGCTTTAACCCACTGAGCCACCCAGGCGCCCGTAACTCCCGTTTTTTAAGTGAGACCTCATTCGTGTTCATTCGGACACAGAATGGATTCCAGAAAGCCTGGCGCCCCTGCTCTCAGGACAGGCGGTGGGAGCCAGACAGACAGTGGATCTGTGGAAATACATACTCCCGGGAGCAGATGTGCGGTCTCTGAATTCCTGTTGCCTTTTGTGCAGGCCGAAGAGGACGAGCTTTTGGTGGGATTGCCGGGGACGAGGAGGGAATGGAGGCTGATACCTGAGGGCAAGTTGCATTCACGTTGGTGAATCGGGTTGTTACCGAGGGAGAGCGCAGTGCCTAGCTGATGTGGGTAGACAGAGCGGAGCGGTCAGGATGAACTTGCTCAGAAACCACGGTTCTCAGGTCGTCTCCAGGCTTCTCCATCTTTAGCTCAGGGGCTAGGGGCTCGAGACGAGTTGGTTAATTTCCACTGACTCCTCAGTCCCCTCACCTGAAAAATGGGGTGCCCCTCTCATGGGAACGTTGTGAGAACTGAACCAAAACACACCTGGAAGAGTCTAGAAACACGGCCTAACACACAGTTAAGCATGTTTGCTAGGATCATTATCTGGAGAGTTTTGAGATTTGAAACAAGGGAGAAAAAGAACCCACTCTCGGATGGGGACAGTGTACCACCTGTGTTTGATGAATTCCAAAGGCTACTGAGAGCCTGAGGGGACCATGAAAACGGGCCCGGGGGACTGCACATAGCTGGGTTAATAGTAACAGCCCTAACAGCTCCCAGAGTGCCCCCTGCAATGGGTAATCTAAAAATCTCAGGCTTGTGAATGCCTCTCCTACAAAAGCAGGATGTACACAGGGACAAAAGATAACGAGCTTGCCAGGGTCTCCAAAACGGCAGGCCGGCTCCCAGTGGCCCCCATAATGGGCACCCCACCCCAGACCGCAGTCCTGACAGCTTCGATGCGTTTATTCACGCACGCTTCCTAAAGATCACTGTCCCATCGCTGGTGATTTTCGCCCTCTGGGAGCTTATAGTCAAAGTAATGTCTACTGGAAGACGTATTTGCATCCTTTAAAAAAGGCAGTCCATCAGTCAGGAGCATTTAATAAGTGGCCTCTGTTTGCCACGCATCTTACCAGATGCCTCGAGATGTTACACAGGTGAAGAGCATTTGCTTCTGCGCTCAGAACAAAGGAGGATGGGCATCAGAGAGTGAGACCACCAGGGGATCGCGGATCGCGGCGTGACAAATGGACTTTTGTAAACACGTATAAAATCACGCACTGAATCCTGTTTTGTCAGAATTCAGTGCTGACAAATTTCCATCCTTACATTTTCCACGCCATAACGGACCTACGGATCAGCGGAAGGACACGGCGACAACAGTGTCAATAATTTCTACCGTTTTGGGAAAGTATTGCTACCCCAAACGTACTCTGAACACTCTGGGAGCACAGTGCATCTTATTTCCTGTTTTTATAGGAAAAAAATATATTTGTTAGTCAAAAAATTAATTGAACTGCATATAAGCATATCATTATGCCCACATAATTAAACTGATGAATTATAATGTATGTTTCTGATGCTTCTTGTAAAAAAGAAAAGAAAAGAAAAGTATTATAGGAATCATGCCTTTGAAAGAATTATGATGACTCTAAATGACCAAGAAAGACAATGACCATGGGCTGCAACTGGGGAAAGGAAGGTTCTTGGCGATAATCATCAGGTTGGGGGAAGAAGGCAGTCGGGGATGTAAATCCCGCTGGACAGAAATTAATGACAACCCCACCCCTGCCAAAATGTCGGATAACATAAAGACTGAATCTATAACCAATATGTGACATGACAGAACCCGAAACCAGCACAAGAAAAATTACCTACATCTTTCTTCCTAGCTGAGGACTCTGATTTCACTGATATTCCACCAGGGAATTGGGGAAAAGAAGGTTTTTGTTTTGTCCTGTTTTCTCGGTGAGTGGCCTGGAGTCTTAAGAATTTTTGTATAATCTCGATAGCTCCACAGGAAAAAAAAAAAAGTCCCTCAGCAACTAATGAACACTACTATTTGTTCTCTTGTAATTCTGATTTATAACAAGTCCGACATTACTGCGCTGATTTTGGTGTTCTACTAAAGGCAAAAAATAAAATTACTCTGAGGCCATTTGCATCGTTCTATACCTTCCAGTCGATTAACCCTGGCATTATTACAGCCCAAGATATGCTTTTCATTTTTGGGTGAGTAATGTAGCTCCCCCACCCTACCCCCCACAGCCCTCCACCCTTGCCATAGCCCCTCCCTCCTTTTCTTGCTTCTTTGCTTTTCTCTTTTCTTCCTTAAAGACACACCCCTTTTAAAGCACAGGGGTTATTATTTAGATTTTGGTTATCAGCACTGCTCAGGTGGAACTGCATTTATACATCATTAATGCAAGTGCCATCCTGTGGGGGGGTGGGGAGGGGTCACAGGTTCCCAGGTAAGTGCTGCCCAACAACCCCTGGAACACTGACAAGAAAGTCCTGCTGTGAGGTGCTTAAGGGACCACCAGCCCCTGCCTGAACATGAGGAGAAACCCAGGCCTTCTGTCTGGAGAGCTAAGGTCCCTCGCTCTGGTTGGAATGATGTCCTGATTTTTACACAAAGAATAAGTACCTTCTGGGGAGATGCCATGAAAAGAGGCATGTTTTCAAATCACTTCGGTCCTGCAGCCCCCCCAGATCATCTCCACAGAGAGGAAAAGAGAAGTTGGCAGATCTCAGCATATGAATAGCAAACAACAAATTAATAACTATGTACTTTAATCTTCAACATTCATAATTGCACAAAGTACCACCGATCACTTCAATAATACATGTCAGTTAATCCAATGAAGAAACTAACAGAGTAGAACATTCGAAGCAGTAACTCGAGCGTGTAAAAAACTGCGAGTGGACACTTAACACATAAAGAGCAGAATCAGAAGAGGTCTTTGAGGAGCAGTGATTTAAAATCCTTATCAACAGGCAAAGCGCTACAGAGAAACACACATAAATATATTCAACCTGCTAGATGTCGCAGCTAAATGCACAGCAATTCTATGAGGTCTGGCTACGGTGACTTTCCATATATATATATATATACACACACAAAGTAGGTTCTAATAGTCTAGGGGTGTTTGGTGATCGGAATGCAGAGTGGGAACAAAGGAGGACTACCATTCCTGTCAAAATAGAATTGAATGGGGAATCGAAACTCCTGACTAGTCAACTTTAAAATGGCATAAACAGAACTTTGTTACAGAGAGAGATTTTTTCCCCCCTTGAAAATGTATATGTGTCATAAATGGCTGAAAATCTTGTCCATGCTAGGGGAAAGTTGAGTGTGGAAAAATTTACATTTTAAAAAATCTATGCCGTAAAGAAAATAAAAAGCCAGAGCATTCTGGCATTAGCAAAAGGCTGAACTAAGTTCTCAGGCAATAAATTTATGGGGCAACATGACAGGCTCCTCATTAAAGCTATGCGTACGTTGGCTGCATTTTATACAGGATTCTTGAATCTTGTGGAAAATTGGGCACGGCTTGACATCTGAACAATGTCCCTGGTTTGTTTGATTTCTAAAGCGTCAGAATATGTTGCACTTTGGAAATCAAGTAGAGAAGAATAAACACACTAAAACAGAACTGGGCTGAATCTGAGAGTTATTTTTCCATATGTCTCTTTGAGATATTTATTACCTTTATTTCTCTTACAAACACAGCCCCCAACGCTAGAAATACAGAAATACTGTGGTACTTTTTTTCTTTCTTTCTTTTCTTTCTTTTTCTTTCCTTCCTTTTTTTTTTTTTTTTTTTTGGTGGCAAGAAAATGGTCCCATTAAGGCAAATCTTACCGGCAGCAGGAACCACCTAAGGACAGACAATTTTCAGTTGGCTTTTCAGAAGCCGGTTGCCATGACAAAGTGCACAATTTATTCCTCGGTCCCTTATCACAGCTACAAATCACAGACCATAAAAATTAACAAGGCTCTTTCCCTTTGCCTGATGATTTCGGAGTCCCTCATCCTTACCTGAGGTCTTTTGTTCCTCCAATTAAATGGAATGAATGTCAGTCACCTAGCAATTCAATTAATGCTGATTCAAAATTCTGGCCCAAACCAGAATCTACAATCACAACCTCCTAATCACAGCTCAGTCATGAGAATGAAAAGTAAGCAGGAAATTGCACTAATTACTCAATTAGACTAATACCGTATTTTAAAGCTAGGGCTTAAAGGGGCTGTCAGCCCTGACAAAGGACCATGGAGTTGTCCGCACCTTGTTTGCCTGAGGTCGCCCGACTGACGCTGCTGTTTTCAAGGGGCCATAATTTCTATCCATCCAAGATGGACGGACCCGAGCTGGGGAGTGGAAACGTACAATGGGGAGACCGACCGCCAGTGAGGGTCAGGTCGGGGTGGGCAGTGGGGGTGCGTCAGTGGCCCCCAACACAGGACCGCCCGGCACACAGGGCGTCCCGGTGAGGAGCCCTCATGCCCTGTGTGAAGGCATCGTTACAGGGCTGGTTCCCGGAAAACAGCCAGCGGGGAGGGACACTCAGGGAGTGTGAGGGTGGCTCTAACACACCTGAAAACCAAGCAATGCTCCAGGTGTCCCCCGTCGCCTCCCAATTCATGACAGACCAGTGGGCCCACAGCTAGGGGTGCTGAGAGGTGAGAAGCACCCACCCCCCAACCTTCCACACAACCCCACCCCGCCCCCCGCCCGAGATGGCTGCAGCAAAGTCCACCTGGAGAATCTTCATGAAACCAAGATCACTGAGTGAAAAAGAACTGCCTGGGAAGAACATACCAGATGGGACTGAAAAATTTACAAAACAATGCAGGATAGGACCCAATACAAGCTGGGCCTTTTTTTTTTTTTTTTTTAAAGGGCCTAAAACACGAGACTTTTTTTTTTTCCTGCTCAGTTTCAGAAACTTAAATATTCTGTAAACAACAGGGAGGACGCTAGAGCCTGTCATGCCTCTGGTTTTTGTAAAACTCCTTCCAAGCTGGATACAGGCAAGTGCTGGCCCCGGGGCAGAGGGAAGAGGGCCTGTTACACGTGGGGGTCTTTCCTGTGCAGCAGTTTCTGAAAATGACCAACTTGGGAACTGCCCAGGGGTTCCAAAAGGAGAAAAAGTATTTATTTGACTAAGACAGACAAAGTCTTTACTTCCAGGGCTTGCCTTGCAGGTGGCCGCTGTTGAGCGAGCGGGGGTTCGGGGGGCCGGTGGGGACCCCGGCAGGCAGGCTCTGACCGCTGCGGGTGCCTGGAACCTTGGAGTCTCTTCCGGAGGCGTTAGCTTGGCTCAGGCGGCCTGAGGGAGCGAGAAGGCAGGGGCGGAGCTGCAAGAATGACTCTGGGCACGATCTGCCAAGTACACTTTCAAGTTAATGAAGTCTTAGGGTACAACCACTTTTAAGCTAATGAAGTCCTATTCAGGGTCTACTTTAGGCTAAAACCTACTCTTCGTCCTTGAGATCAGCCTGAAGGTGGGGAAGGGGCAGGGAGGAAAGGAAGCCCAGAGAGCTTTTGCTTTTTTTTTTTTCCTCTTCCTCTCTGTTATCCCCAACCGGCCTAGCCTGGCCTTCATTCTTGGTAGAAATGGGTATAGGAAGGATTAGGCGAAAGAGAAGAGAAAGTAGTGTGCTCAAGGGAAGGCTAGATGGGGTTTCAAGGTGCCCAGAAGCCACAGAGGGAAACAAAGCCCATCGGAGAGGGAATCCTAGTGCCTCAACTTAGCCCCTCCGCTCTGCCTGGAATACGTACGCTATCCGACTGATAAACCCTTTCTCTTTCTCTGTCTATATGCAATGTCTAATTCTTCCCACAACCTAGGATCACCACCCCTTGTCTCACCCCTCCCCACACAGCACCCGCACATTCCCCATCCCCTACAAATATTTTAAGACTGAATATAAGAGATCAAACTTTTCGTACGAGGAGGTGATGTTCAAAGCTGCAAAGCTCAAAGGTCTACGGAAAACATGATCTCTAAAGGTCAAAATATCTTACTAGGATTGTCTGCAGGACCCTGCTCCTCTTCCAGGTAATATTCTATCTTTTTTAAGTCTTCTGGGGTAAATCTCCATTTATTCTCAGCTGGTAGGGGTGGCACTTTGGGGCTCGATCGTTTCCGGGCAGAGCCAGGAGGAAGGGCCTGCTGGCAAGACGCTGGCAGGGAACCCGTAATCAGTCCTTCTGGGAATTTCTGAGCTAAGACTTTTAGACCTGGGTGTGAAAGAGCATCAGAAAAAGCAGCGTTAACATAGTGAGGTGAGGGCCTGGGAAGGCAGCTGCCTGTCTCCTCATCTTTGGTCTTCCAGTCCGAGCCGGCACAAGGACGGGACATCTTAACTGCTTCTCCATGAAGCAGATTACACCAGAAAATGTCCATGGTTAGGCGGGATTCTGAGAATTCCACCAGAAATCCTTTTGCTCCAGTCTTCAGCATTAAGGTTTTTATCCCAGAGTCCTGTAGCAACAGCAGTATTTCAGGAATTAAAAACATGTGCTGACGGAGCTAAGAGAAGTTTCACAGAACTCCTGACCCTTTGCAGCCAGCGTGGTTCTCTCTCCTTCTAGAATTCGCAATTCTGAGCATGCACAGGAAAAGGGTGATAGGGGAGGGGGTCGAAGGGTTGTGAGTCCAAATATCTGTGTTTTCAATCCCAAACAGGGTACAGCCCACTCACCTCCGGAAAGCATGAAGAGGTTCTCGAAGCCCCGCTCACACATGGTGGTGGCTGCCTGGCTGGCTAGCCTCTCGTCATCGTCGTACAGAATGATGACCTTGCCGTGGGCATTTTTCTAAGAGTCACAGGAGTTAAGGTTCGCCCGCACTAGACTACCCAGAAACCCCCAAGGAACAAGGAATGGTCTAGGGTCACCTTCCTGAGTTCAGAGAGCGTTGAACAACCCCACTCTTTATTCTGCACATCAGTACTCTCTGTTTTTTTTTTTTTTCTCTTGTCATGGAAACCACAAGAGCTGGTATTCTTTTTTTTTTTTTTTTTTTTTTTTTTAATAAACGAGTATCACCGTGGTCCTAGACAGCACTAGCTCCACACCCCACACCCTTTAGCTCTTTTATCCTCACGGCCCTGAAAGGTATGACAATCTCCATTCACAGGTGAGGAAATAGAAAACCTCTCTGTCCCATGGGTCCACTGCAGCCTTATTTATGCTAGTAAAAAAAAGGAAACCCACCTAAAAGCCCATTAGAGAGGAAGAGCTTAGTAAATCATAGTATAGTATATAGTAAGACGAGATAATGTGCTGCATCAAAAATGGAGTTTATAAAGAGCTTGGATTAGCCTGGAGAAATACACTGTACTATGAACTAAGGAAAAGTCAAAATACTAAATTATATCTCCAGTATGATTTTTCCTTTGTTAAAAAGAATACAGAGAAGACAACTGGGAATAAAATATGCAAAAAACATAATCAGAGTTGTTCAGTTGTGCGATTATCAATCTTTTTAATATTTTTCAGTGCTTAAATTATTTTCTATTTGTGTCATTTTTATGAGCAAAGAAATTAAGTAAAATTTTAAGAAAGAAAAAATTTTAAGACAGAAAGAAAAAAAATTTACCTCTGAAGTTTTAGTTGGGAAAGCTTTCTTGGGGGCAAAAATGGTCTTAGGACTAACTCTCAACAGATCACAGACTTTAACCTAATGTTTTTTGGCCCACTGCGGGATGGCTTGGAAGCATCTGCCAGGCTGGTCAGGGTACTCAGCAACAGCTAAGAATCCAAATTCTAAAATATGCTAAGCAAGCTAATTAATATCAAAGGTCCTTTACAGAGTTTTTTTTCCCCTAGGAGCATGATTCATGATAAGTTTGACTCTTACAGTCCTCAAACCACCCAACTCCTTAAAATGCAACAAAGGATACATATTCAAGAATGTCATTTGAATAAGGGTTCATTGTTCTAGACAGAGTTGCAATTGGGTAACTGTAAGCTGCAAAGAGAAGAAAAAGCTCAGGCAGTTTGTAGCTCTCTGTACAACTTGGCCCCAAATTCCCAGCTGGTTTAAAGTTTAAAAGCTCAAAGAAACATACTTGCAAAATCCTCGAGCCATAAACCTAAATACTTTTTTGAGAGAAGAGAAACAGGGCACTATGAACACATTAGGAAGCTTCATGTCACCTTTGAGGACATTTAGCACTGGGCCCCAGAGCCATCTGGGAATGTCACCAGCCTCTCTCAAGAGCATTATGGCAGAGCCCAATTCCAGATTCCCATGATGGATCCCGCTAACAGAAAATCTCTTCAACTGCTGCCCCTGGGGTGTGGCTACAGCCTGCCAGGACTCTAGAACAGGCTCTGTTCTTGGAGTGAGACGCTAGAACACCTCCTCTCTCTCTTACCTCCAATAATGTGGCACTGCTGGTAAGAATCTCTGTCTCGCACATCTAGTAGCAGGAAGGGGCAGTCGGGGTAAGGTTTGTCTTTGGTGGTGGGCTCTGCTTTCTTCACTAGCCCTTTGTCTAGATCCAGTTCCCCAACACCACTGATGACGCTGCAAGTGAAAAGAAGGTCGGCAGAAACTAGTCAGGGGTGAGTGCCTTCAAGGTCAAATGCATTTCTTCAGAAGAGTCAGAGAGTGCTCAGTGTCTTTTCAAAGGGTACTTTAAAGAAAAAGGAAAATGGAAATGGTGTCTCGGTTCTGCCTCTGAATGCATGGCCATATGTATTCCTATTCTAGCACCCTGGGCCCCAAGGAAGGGACCCAGGCGTCCATCCATACTCACCTTCAGAGAATGCATGTTAGGTCATTAGCATGGCTGAGGGGGCGGAAACCGTTGGGCACATGCCACCTCCAGCAACAAGGACAGCATTCAGAGAAAGAAAGAGGCCAACAGTTAATCTAATGGAATTGTGAGGAGTGTAAGAAATCAGAACAAAATGGGAAAGAATAAGGTTGGTAGGACAGGAAAAAGGAAGGCTTTCTATGTACATTAGATGCACTAGAAACCAACATCGTGGGGTGCCTGGGTGGCTCAGACATTAAGCATCTGCCTTCGGCTCAGGTCATGATCCCAGAGTCCTGGAATCGAGCTCCGCATTGGGCTCCCTGCTCAGCGGGAAGGCTGCTTCTCCCTCTTTTACTCCCCCTGCTTGTGTTCCTTTTCTCACTGTGTCAAATAAATAAATAAAATCTTTAAAAAAAAAAAAAACAACAAAACAACCCAACATCATTTTAATGTTTCTTATCTATTTATACAACGACTTATCCGATAGGTATTTTGACCCTTAATGTCTTCAAAAGTTATCTGTACTTACTCCCAGTTTATAGGTGACAGTGTTGAGGCTGAAGAGGCTTTTAGATTTGGTGATATTCATATAATGAGACAGAGGAAATACTAGGATTAAATGAAAGAGCTCGCTATTGACAGTTATGTTTCTAAGGTCATAAAACTGGTTGCCATATTAAGATTACAGACAAAATGTGGTAAAAAATATGAATCAAAGGCTTAAGAGGAGTGGGTGTTATGAACAAAAGGGTAAGGAGTGAAATGCCTGTATTGAAGTAAGAGGACGCCCTTCCCAGGCAAATCTGACGACGTGTCCCCTGATGGCTCCTCTCCCCGCACGGGAAAATCAGATTCTGCACTTAGACCTGTTCATGCTGTAACTAGATGCCAGCAAGGGCCCATTTTGTCACACCAAAGAAGAAGAAAATCTATTCCCTATGAAGCTGCACCCTCAGTGGAAGTCTTGTTGGTCCACATGGCTAATTCCAATTTTAGAGTTTTTGCGTGAAATAGTTATAAAAAAAATAATAGTAGTACTGGGGCACCTGGGTGGCTCAGTCGGTTAAGCGTCTGCCTTTGGCTGCGTTCAAGATTGCAGGGTCCTGGGATGGAGCCCCGCATGGAGCTCTCTGCTAAATGGGGAGTCTTCTTCCCCCTCCTCCTCTGCCCCTCCCCCTCCATTTGTGCTCTCTCTGTCTCTCAAATAAATTAAATCTTAAAAAAATAATAGTGGTACTGATGATAGCAATTCGTTCTCTAGCAGACTTAGTTTCTCTGGCACAACTGTTTTGCTTGTAGAAGGGATGGTCGTGTGCTGAAAATCAGCACCAACCTATAAGCAACACCTAATATCTGTGAGAAAGTGTAGCATCGTAGTCTATGCAGCAAGGAGGACCAGTCCCGAGCCGTTGGAGAACTGATGCCAGAGGCTGCTTTCACGCTCCTTTGCACCTGCGTAATATCAGAGCAGGGCGTATGGCACTCTATTTTTCCTCTGATTCCAGACAGGGTAATTATAAGCTGTGGCAGACAGAAAAGGGGGCGGGAGTGGGAATCAGAAGATAGTAGTTGTAAAGCTAAGTCCTAATAGCAAACCTGCATCCAGGAAGGCTGAGAAGGATGGAATTAGGGAGTGGAAATGAATGCTCTCCTAGCAATATACTCTCATCCTCGCTAAGATGCTGTGAAAAGATTCAGGCGGTGGCATTTATACCAAGAGAAAATTAGAAGGGCTGCGGTGAAAATTCAGGACTTGACTACTGCCAGTCTGTTTCTACGGCGACTAAATCACTGAAACTGTTACCCAGATGAGTATGAAGTCAAATGCAGGGAAAACCCTGGACCCGATGAGCGATAAGCGTACCTCTGCAGAGTCGAGCGGTTGGAGTCCCCTGCTCCCGTGCTGCTTAGGACCTGCATGGGGCTTGGCGACTGCTCCCCGGGGCTCCCCTTCCCGTTGGTCCTGGCACCGATTTCCCTGTCATCGGGCTCTGAAGTCGTTGAGGACTCATGGTCTAAGATTTGCAACGGGATAAATAAGTGAAGTTGACCTCCGAGTGTATTCACGTGTGCGGCAGCCCCCTTGAAATTAGGTCAAGACAGGGAAATTCCATCATGGTTTTAAAACTGTCCCGGAAGTTCTAACATCTAGGACCCCAGGAGTCCCTGAGACCTGTTCAGGGGCACCTGCGAGGTCTCTCCTACTGTGTTGATATTTGCACGAATGGTGCCAAAGTGATGGGGGCTACAACCATGAGCACCTGAGCCACAATCAGGGCAGAGGCATCGAGTTTTATTAGTGACCGTCATATTTGTTCACCATCATGGATGCGCTCGGTTCATAAATAGGACAGTCACGTTGGGAAAAAGTCCCCAGTGGAGCCATAATCATGATTCTATTAAATCTCATCTTCAAGTATACACCTTTTGAATATTCCGTGGGATGAAATGGGGAGTCCGCATATAGCAAGTCGGCTCCAAACCAAGATGCACAATGGTTGTCTCGAGGGAAAGTATTAGTGTGATTAGTGCTGTTTTTGCCCTGAACACCATTTTTACTTGGAAGGAAAACTGACAGAAAAATTATAGTTACTTAGACTTGTGCACGTGGCAGACATTTTCTCAAAAATGATCTCAGCGGATTGTCATTACAAGGAAAACAACTGATGGTATCTGTTGTGATGATTCAATTTTGAAAAAAAAAATCAGAATTTTGGAAACCCTGTTTGTGCCATCAGGAGCTTGACTGCCTCCCTGTACTTAATGACTTTTCTGATAAGATAGGTGGTGGGTTTAATAAATATGATTTTTTTGGATATTGTAATGAATGAAATTTGTCAATGTTTGGAAGATCTTCATAACTCGGTGAATCAATCTTTTCCAAATGACCAATGGATGATGTTATAAAATCATGCATGGGTAAGATTAATTCAAAGTACACGACAGACCGATGGGTTTAATGGAACAGAGTATGAAACCCGCATTGATATGGTTTCAGGTTCCACATTACAACTAGGTTTTAGTATAGTATTGAAGATATGTATCCACAATTATCTGAAAGGGCTATTAAAAGATTCTCCCTTTTTAAACTACAGATCCATGTGAGGCTAGATCTTCTCCATGTACTTCAACCCAAACAGCATATTGCAATGGACTGAATGCAGAAGCCATGAGAATCAGCTGTCTACTATTCAATCAGACATCGAGATTTACAAAAAAATATAAAACGATATTATGCTCAGTAAACTTTTTTTTCGTTTTGGAAATACAACTATTTTGCATAAAAATGTTATTTATGTTTGCAATGGGTTCAGTATCACTATTTGTAAATGAAATAGTAAATATTTTTAAGTTCTCAGTTAAAATTTTTAATATCCTAAATATTAGCAGATATAATGTCCATAAACCAAAATTCTTTGAGGTCCTCAATTTCAGAGTGTGGAGGGAGACTATACCAAAAAGTTTGAGAATTCGCTATTCTAACTGGTACAGTGAGAGAAGAAATAGAACTAAGAGGCCTAGTTATCGAAGAGAATATTAACATTTACTTTGCATATGATATATATATATATATATATATATACCTAGAAACTTCAGAAGAATCCTATGAGCATAAGGGAAATAAGTATGTGGTTAAATTTAAAAAAAAAGAAATACTAAAAAACTACTTTTTTTAATATGCCAATTAGAAAGGAATATGATCAGCATCTCGTTTACAGTAACAACTGCAAATATAAGATATCCTCTCCTCGAAGATAAGCCTATTAAGACATGTAAAGGACCTGTAAAAACTTACAACCTTTATAGGTCTTCTATAAATTTTACTTAAGAGACATTAAAGACAATCTGAATGAAGACAGTGATGGACCTTCACATTCCTGACTGGGTGACTAAAAGTGAAATGATATTCTTTCCAAACTTAATTTTTAGACATAAAACAATCCCAATGGGATTTCTGAAAAGCTTAAAGGGATTTTAAATATGAGAGAGAAACAAAATTTATATATATAAAATATTATATATGTAATATAAAATATATGTAAATATTTTATATTACATATCATATACACACACAGACATGCATACAAACATATGGGTAATTTAGAGACTATGCCTTAGCAAATAGTAACATATATTGCAAAGATAAATGACCACAAGAATGCTGAACCACAAACCAGAACAATGGAATATGAGAACACAGAAATAAAACCTAGAATATACATAAAAAGCTAATATATATGTTAAAGGTAACATCACAAATCAGTGGGTAAAGGGAGAACGACTGAGTAGATGATGGTGGGATATCGTGCCTACTAACTAGAAAAATCAAATTTAGAAAGCCCCCTCGCATCATATACCAAAATATTAACAAATAGATTGATGTAGGAAAACAAACAAACAACAAAGCTAACAAAAGAAAGTACAGGTGAATCATTTATCTTGTTTTGGATTTTATGAGCCTAAGGCAATAAAAGAAACACAACATGAAAGGCTAATAGATTTAATCTTGTAAAAATGCAACAAACCTCGTGTATGTCAAAAACCAACATGAAAATTAAAAGGTAAGTAACAAATTAGGAAAAATATCTATGACCTAGATGCATGAGAAAAGGTTAATATACTTAATTTACAAAGTGTTTTTTAATTACCTAGTGCTTTAATTGAAAAAAGATCCCATGCACAAGGTAAAAATGCAAACAAGATAAAACTATTAATAGGGAAAGGGAAGTCCCTTCCCACTGCAGACCCATAGGCCCTCAGGCTCCTCTCCCAAGGGAACTACATTCAGAGATTTATGTCTCCTTCCAGAAATAAAATAACCATGGACTTTAGCATCTATTTTATTTCTTCCCCTTTTTACATATCAGGAGAATGCCATTCATACTGCTCTACACTTTGGTTTTTTGTTTTGTTGTTTTATTTTTACTTAATGATATAGCTTGAAAACTGTTCCAAATCATTAAGTAAAGCTTTTTCTCATTCATTTTCAAGGCTGTACTGGTTTCCAATATTTAAAGATATCCTAATACACAGAGCTTCTACAAATCAGTAAAAGATGGACATACCACAAGAGGAAAAAAATGGGGAAGGACATGTAATGTTCTCAGAAGAAACAGGTATGACCAACAAATACATACGTACAACAAAGGTCTATTTCATGATCAGAGAGATTCAAAGGAAAATTATTAGATACCACTTTTCATCTACCAAACTGGCAAACTTTTGCAAAAATGTTAATTATTCAGCAATGCCTAGGATGAAGAGAAACAGGTCTTCTCATTTATTTGTTGGGAATGCGAACAGGAAGAACCATTCTGGAGATAATGTGGAATCAGCATCCAGCATCTTCAAACGGTTCTATCCTTCGACCACTGCAGCCATTTATCTTCAGGGAACAATCGGAAGCACACGGACGCTTATGTATTTACATTACAGCATTGTTTTATAATAGTGAGAAATTAGAAAAACTGTAATGTCCAATAGGAGAATAATTAAATAAATTATGGTATATTCCCAGGACAGGCATTATATGACAACATAACCTTCATAATTCAGGTTTTGAAGCCCATTTAATGACACAGGATAGTATGCATGATAAAATGTTAATTTGAAACAGCACAATTCACAAGTATGCCCAAAGAGAAGGGATTTGGCTGGGCAGTTAGATAGGGGTAAAATACAGCAAAATGTTAGCAGGGATTATTTAATTTTTTTTATATAGGTTTTTTTTTTTTTTTTTTTGCTGTTTTCTAATTTTCTAGAAATACACTTTTAAGTCAGGAAAAAAACAATAAATATTACAAAAGGAGATTTTTTTTTTATTCCTTCAAAAATAGCCAATATGCATACAATCTGTTCTACAGGCATTCCTGAGTGAGTTATTATTCTGTGTAGAGCACTAGAAAAACACTAATATTACTCACACATTATGGTGTCCTACTTTATAAGAGCCTATTTTGCTGTGCAAATTCATCTCAGAAGAGAAAATTGCATGTGCCCATATGTTCCAGTGCTGCAATTGCAATGAATTAAAGGACCAAATCCAGGTACTTATATAACCAGGTTAAAATTGGGAGTACTTCTATGAGGAGACTCAATTATCTCTGTTACAAAGAGCCCTTATTTTTCTGCCGTGTGAGAGGCATCTGTCAGAGATAAATTCCTGTCTTTGTCAGATGCTCTTTATCCTCCCTAACAAAAACAAGACCAGGGAGATGACAGTTAAGTCGCACAAAACCAGGGCTCGGACTTCCTGAGAAACTTGTCTTGAAATCAGAAGTCAGATTCCTGGCCTCCATCAACCTTCACAGAACACATTTCCCTTCAGTAAACAGCCGCACATTGACCGTTGAGTACCTCAGGATAAAATAAAGACCTTAACTCTGTGTATTCTTTTTCATTATAGTACAACTAAGAGGTTTTATTTTCCACTCAGTGTTTCAGAAAGGAAACCTGGAGCTTCTAGAAGCCTATCTTCCTGGCCCTATCTCCAACCCAGCACCCATTCCACCCCCAACTTCTGGTCACCCCGCGGCCGCCAGGCTGGATGACTTGTCCCCCAAACTCACTTGGAGCTTCTCATTCTCCGCATGCCTTTCTTTGCTCAGGTTGCAAGAACCTCACCCTTAACTTGCACCCTGTTGAGATGCTACCCTCCTTTATGGCCCAGTTCAAAAGCTTTTTAAGAAAGCCTATCTCAGTTTTCTAACTGGAAAGTACATTTCCTTCCTCAGAACTCCCATAGCAAAGACACTGATTGTTACAAGACACCTGCAAATCTGTGTATCCTGCGCCCATTCCTTACTGGCTGTGTCACCTTGAGCAAGTAATGTAACCTCTGAGGCTTGGGCTTCTCATCTCTCAAGTGTACCTTCTAGAGTTTTCGATAAGATTAAATAAGAAAACTTGAGTGCAGTACTTAGCAATATATATTCAACAAATGATGGCTTCTCTCCAGTTCTCCATTATGAATTTCTGTCACGTTCGTGATTTTGTGCTTCTGTTCCTGCTCTCCTCATCCAGCACACACACTTGCGGCTACCAGCTCCATGTAAGCAGAGCGGGCATTGTTCATCTCTGTGGTCTCCTAGCACCTAATACTGTGACCTATGCATATAGAGAAGGCACTAAAAATATTTGTTGGAAAGTAATTAGTATATTAAACACATCAAAAACATTTAAAACTACAAATGTTAGAGCCAGAAAACCAGACGGCTTTTTGAAAATAAATAAGAATTAACAATTAAAGCACCAGACAGCGTTTTCTCAGAGAGTAACAATCTAATTGCAAATAGATCCATCAAAGTCCCAGCTCTCTGTGAACACAGCAGCGAAGGCAGACGGGGCAAGCACTTCGGTCAAATGGTCAATCACTTATCTACCCCACATCCTTGATTCCCATTACCTTCTAGCCTTAGAATCTCTTCAGCTGTCACTTCCAGTGTCTGATCAGATAGGGAAGCAACTTGGATGACCTGATAGAAGAAAGAATGAAATGTATAGATGCATATGTTTGTCTTTAAACAGAAGCAATTTTGTCTTTTATAAAAGATGAGGAAACATCAAACATCAAAGATCTCTGGGTTTAAGGAACCGTCAGTGTCCTCCACTGGAGACTAAATCTCAGGCCTCCTTATTTTGGGAGTGGTAATCATACCGCACGCAAATGATGGTTCCAGAAAAAAAAGCTTCATTTAAAACATCACTTAATAAACTAAAAAGACCAAAAGGGCAATTGGGGACAAGAAACGGGAATAAATAATCATATATATTTCAGTCTCAACGTGCAGTTCTTACAATGACGGAACTGAATCAACAGCTCTACATGCAATGAGGAAATAAATGTAATTATAAACATATTCAGCACAGCACTGTATACCTATACACAGTTTCTAAAGCACTTTTCACAGCTCAGCTCCTATGACCCAAGATCTACCTTGAGGTACACCAATGAAACTCATGTTTGGGGGGCCCAAGAGACACTTTGTCCATAATTTTCAAATGAAAGAAGAAAGTGACTTTCCCAAAGTAACAAATAGCCCATAGCAATCACCTGGTTTCACGGAGAAAAACATCCAAACAATCCAAAGACCACAATTCTAGATTCTAAATATTAAGTTAAAGGGTGCAAGGAAAACAAACAAACAAACCTAAGCCATAGCATTATGACTGAAAGGCAGAATGTGCATTTTATAAAATTCTTACCAAAGAAGACTGTTCCATACTACCCTTGAGCGAGCACACACACCACACATCAATCCTCCCGTAGGTGTAAAGAATCAGAAGGAAGTCTTCTGCAAACATTACCTAGCGTGGTATTCGAAATACTCACATAAACCAGCGCAAATTAGAGTCTTTACTCCAAAGGATTTTAGTTAAACTTACCAGCTGGGCAAAAGTTGTAACTTTTAGTCTCTTGAAAAGCTCATCCTTTTTGTATCTATAATCTGAAAAGTAGGATAGGACAAATAATTTTCTAGGTATATTTTTCTTAGAGGTACTCATTCTTTCTACCCATCAAGTTAGACAGTGTAATTTTCAAGTGATTTATTTGTTTTTACATATCCTATCTCATATAGGATCCTCACGGTATGGTCAAAATGAAGTGTGCCACACATTTTTATCACCTCTATATTCCCACCTTTGCTTTGGCTGGTAGGAAGCCTAAAGTCAATTTATAAGTCATCTTTTTGTGTCTGGTGACTTTACCCCTTGCATTTTTTCTATCTGCTTACCATTTTCCCCTTTTACTTCTGCTGTCTTTCTTTCTTTTGACCACTGTTGTATTACATGCATTTTATAAGACACTTTAAATCCTCTTCCCAACAAAGAGGGTAGGGGGGAATAAACGCCTGCATTTTGCAAATGAGGACAGAGACCCAGAGAAGCTCAGTTGCCCCAGGTCAAACAGCTGGTAAGACATTCACACCCTATTATTCTAACTCTGCCCTGAAGGGAGAACGGTTCTGTTCCTGAGGTTACAAATTATGCTGGAGACACAGGACAACCTCCCCCCACCTCTGCCCCAATCACCACCGCCACTGCCACTGCGCTGGGCACAAAGTTAGGCCTGGTGCTGATAATCTTTTCTATCAGTTTCTCCGCAACTCCACTTCCGTAAAAATCCACCTACTCAGTGTTCCAAGATGAAAAAGTTCCCGAGATCTGTCGTGTGCAGCAGTGTCACATTTAAAAATGGTGAAAAGGGGGGCATCTGGGTGGCTCAGTGGGTTAAAGCCTCTGCCTTTGGCTCAGGTCATGATCCCAGAGTCCTGGGATCTAGCCCCACATTGGGTTCTCTGCTCCATGGGGAGCCTGCTTCCTCCTCTCTCTCTGCCTGCCTCTCTGCCTACTTGTGATCTCTGTCTGCCAAATAAATAAATAAAATCTTTAAAAAATATATATATAAATAAATTAAAAAAATAAAAATGGTGAAGATGGTACATTTTATGTTAGGTGTTTTTTGTTGTTGTTGTTGTTGTTGTTTTCTTTTTAACCACAGTTAAAAAAAATCATCCTCCTGAAACATCAGTATTTATTCAGCTCTATCTTGACAGTCCTGAGACATAACTCAAATGGGGGCAACTTTTAGGCTTGTTTGTTAACAGTTCCTCATATCACATTGAAAGGTCTTAAAATTTAGCCAGTCTCACACGATCTAGTATCTGTCCCACAGAGGCATGTTAAAAGTTAGCTTCCTTAAAATTTCCTGAAGATAACTGCCAATTCTGAAGAGTTTTCAGCATGGAACTCCCACCCACCCTCACGCTTCCCTTCATCTCTACATTTTTATATTGGCGCCATGATTCTTTAAGTACTTCCTCATTAATTCCGAATTACTCAAGGTTAGGTGGATAATCACTATGGCCTTCACAGGGTAGAAGTCGCATAAACTGAGACTCCTAGCAACAAAGGAAAGGATTAAAGGTATTTAAAATTATTTACCTGGTGTTACTAATCATTTCCATGAATTATCCAAAAACCAACACAGAACGAATCCTTTGGAGGATGTTAGCTTGGTTGACCAAAACACCTTATGACTCAAGAGTCAGGAAATAATAGTACTTCAAAAACTAGACTTCTGTCACTATATCAAGACTCTTTGTTACAATGAATTCAAGCTTCTCTGCTCTGCGATGTCTCAAAGAGAGACAGGTGGCTAATAACTAACCAATTACTTCTAGATAAGTTTCATAATAGCTTCTTCTGAATACAAGGTAACAAACCTAGATGCAAAGGAGCCTCTAAGACCCACAAGGATGCAGACCCAAGACTACCACCAACCTGCCCACCAAAAGTCATTTATGTCCATCACAGTGGCAATAAAATAAGCCAATCAAGAGAGTCAACAATTTTCAAGTAGCTTGCTCTGTGGCATTTCTCCACTGACAAGTAGTTACATAGTTTGAAATACTTCTCCACTTCTTCACATTCCCAGTACAAAATGTACCCATCCAAATCCCCTTTGACAAAGTAGAAATGATCTCAAACGAAAAATAGGCTCTCGTCTATTCTGCTGACTGGCATATCGAGGATCCTCTCATAGGCACTCAGAACCCCGCTGTACATTTGAACCTGAACTCTACATACCTGGTTCTTGTTTAGAAGGACAGCCATCGTTAGGACTCTCTGACATTCTTACTCAGAGATAAAAGATCGACCTGGACGTTTTACTAGTAAGTTTTAAAGTTTATTAAAAAGGCTGACTTGGAAAGCTCTGTCAGTCTGGCCTTGCAAGGGCGAACAGAGCTTTAAGAATGGAGCTTCTGCTACCCTCACTTCTCCCAAACTCCGGGATGAAGACAAAAAAATCCTAGTTTCAGATATGTTATCAAGTTTTGCTTCTCCGGTAAGTGCGGAGTCTCAGGCTGGCTCTCTCGAGTTACTGGAAGGACAGAGACCTGACTATCTAGGATGTTCACACTGGGTTCAGCTAGTGTCATCCAACCAGCAGAAGCCAAGAATAGGCATTGTGAGCAGTCAATAGACACAGAGTGTCTATTTTCCTGAGACAGAGCAGAAAGAATATTCAGATTACAAAGGAATTCTGCGTTTTCAGGGTTCTATTAAAACACGTTAGTAGCAAAGGGAAGTTGGGTTCACAGTGGAAGACAAATCAAAGGAAGTAAGAGAACAAGGTTTGTGATTTCACAGAAAGACATGGCATCTAAGGTAACCCGAGAAAAGTGAGCGGTCTAGGGTGTCACGAAACAAGGCGATATTCTCCTCCCTTGTGACCCAAAAGAACATCTACAGCAGAAAATGGGGAAAGAGCTTCTAAAATGTAGATCTCAAACCAGAATCTGAAGTAATTCTAGTCAGGGAATCAGCACAAAGTGTGTGAAACAAAGTGAGAGGAGCCTCCTGTCTTACTAAAAGGAAGCCCAAAACTTCTAAAGAGGGAAGCAAACATTTTCAAGGACTTTATCTAGAGGTATTTGGGTGTGGGGGGGTAGAGAGGGGGAGACAAGCTCCATTTGAAGTTTAGATATTAGGGAAACCACATTGTGCTTTTTTTTTTTTTTTAAGATTTTATTTATTCATTTGACAGAGAGAAAGATCACAAGTCGGGACAGAGGCAGGCAGAGATATGGGGGAAGCAGGCTCCACGCTGAGCAGAGAGCCCAATGTGGGGCTCGATCCCAGGACCCTGAGACCATGACCAGAGCCGAAGGCAGAGGCCCAACCCACTGAGCCACCCAGGCGCCCCCACATTGTGCTTTTAAGAAATGTTTTAAACAGGGTTCCGCAATCTGGGTGGAATGGGACATTTTCAGAGGACAAATCTTGGTGTGGACATGAGTGCTTACACTAAGCTACGAATTGATAGGAGGCAAAAGGGATTGCAAGCCCAACCAGAAGCAAGCCAGCTGAATTTTACCTGCTGTGGATGAACTAAGGATGACAACAATGAGGCACGGGTGAGTAATGAGATTTTTTTCCAAATAAGTTTAAAATAGTAAAATGTGCTCCCCCCCCCTCTCTCTCTCCCTCTCTCTCTCTCTATATATACTTACGTAATGTAAAGTATAATAAAAGTACAAAATCTGATATAAATGATTGAAGAAGAAAAGGATGGTGTGACAATTACACAGGAAAAAACAAATGTCTGTAACAGCCCTTACAGCCAAACACGGCAACCAGCAGGGTCACAGCATAAAGCCACCCCTGAGTCCCCACGCTATTGGCTAGGGTTTCTTAATGCCGCAGCAATTCAAAAGAAGCAGAAACATTATCATTTAAATTAGAAGGCCTGTTATAAAAAGGGAAGTTCTGGTGAATTCTGGGTTTGTAATGTTCTCTTCCCAAAGGATGTGTATTACCAGAGTGAAGTCCTGAACTGGGAACCATTAGAGGGCCTCTTGCCTCCCATTAGCTAACTACTCTCCTGGCACCAGGTTCCTCTACTGAGGAGATGGACAAATCCATCTTAGGAAACAGATGTTTCTACTTCTTTCATTCTGGCTTGGTGTATACACTTTCCATCCATTTTGGACACAAGTTGAAAAATTAAGATTTTGTGCAAGGGCGATGTACTCGGTGACTAGTAGCTTATCTTGAAAGCAGATTAGTTTGTAAAAAGGACGTGCATGAAATATGATTTTTAATTAAAGGAAAGCAGACTGCAATGAATTTAGAAGGCATGGCAACACCACTTAAGACTAAGCTTGTTCCCTCTCGCCCCCCCATGTCTTTCATGAATAACCGACTAATTTATACGCCAAAGGAGGCTATGAAAGGAGAGGTAGTATGCTTACTATCTCAGGCATAGAAAAAACGAAGAAGACAAGAAAGATCATGACCTTGAAAAAGGTCGTGGAGATTGCAGTCCAGTGAAACAAGAAGCTCGGACTCTCACTGCCTAACTAGAGAGCTCATTCTGCATTCTAACACTAACATCTCCTGTGGGATGTTAGCTGGGCAGAACTCAGCCCTCAGGCGACAACCTTAGCAGCTGGCTGGGATGGTACAAGGGTTTCCCACATCCTCCTTGGCACCTGCCAGGCTCGCCTGCCTCCCATAGCTCTCTATGCCTGTCGGCTGTAGGATGGGGCTAAGGTTGTTAATAACCTACTTCTAGAACTTCAGGGCTCCATTATCCCAGAACATCGATAGTGTTACTCACTTTTTTTGATCTCTTCTAGCTTCTCTGTGTATTTAGTCATACTGTTACCTAGAAAGAGAATAAAACAGGCTTTTGGTAGAAGAAAATGAACGAACACTGCAAAAACAGAATGGAGTACAAGTATTCCCTTAGCCTTCCTATCCTCTTCTTATGGAATCATAGTAGGTAAATTGGACCACATTAACAGTCTTTTGGATTATATAGCCTCGTTAAACGATGAGGAATCAAGGGGAAAGTATTGGTCACAGGTCTTGAAAGGGTACACACTCAGTAAACACTAAGAAGTCCCAGGCCATACAAATAATCACTTTATATAACCTTTTTTTTTTTTTTCTTTTTGAGTCAAGACTTTCCTCCTCCCTTTATTCTCCCATAATCTTTCTGTGGCGAAAATGTGCCAATAAGAAAGAAAGAAGCAAGGATCTCTCTGAATGTCTAAAATGTGCTGCTGTGGCTACCCAAGCAAGCCCTTGCCCTCTGCTTAGTCTTTGTGGTTTCCCTTGCTTTCCTGAACTTGGGTCTTCAACTTTTCTTGCTGATGTTGCAGCCTGAAGTAGACCACACAGTCTGTGCCCTAGTATTCACCATGGATTTGATCTGCTAAGAAATAACAGCAAATTCCCACCATTGCGGAGAGCACTGAGCCCTCGTGTTCTATAGCCTGGTTCTACAATACTGGGGCTAGCCAAGGTGGTTTGGAGGGTTTCCATACACTAAAACTGGGCCAGGATCCTTTTGGTTTCCAAACGAACTAAAGGTCTAGTTCCCAAGCTAGGGGCTATTATTTTTTACTGGGCATGCTTCAATTTGATTCAACACAGCAAGCTTTGCCTGGCATTCGAAAGATACAGCAAAAAAGGGGAAAACTGTTTCAAAGTTTTCTCATTTTGAAAATTGTGCTAACTTTTAAGCTTTGGGAGGAGCTAGTCCGATTCAGTCCAACTTCAGATAAAAGAAATGCTTTCAATTAATGGCACGAACTGATGTTTTTTAAGGACTAGCCTGAGCCTTTCTTCATGTTTTAGGTCAGAAGTAGAGAAGATTCTTGCTCTGAAACTCAAAATACATCTTCAAAACAAAACAAAAAACTTACATCATGTTATTTTATCTTTACTTATAAATTCATCAGAGAATAAAATTCCACTGAGTTAAAAACACTTGTTCTTTTTTTTTTTTTCCACCTGAAGACACACATTGTCCGGATCAGGATGAGACAGCAGGACACAGTGTAGCCCTAGAGCCAGATTGTGGCCTTCCAAAAGCTCAGAGAGACATGACAGCAGTCAGGACTGCTGAAACGCCTGAGACTTCTCAGGAGAGACCCTGAAAATGGCTAAGAGATTCAAACAGCACCCCAGACCAACATAGCATCAAATATGATCTTTTCTAGGTTCTTCAGCTGGAAGTGACCCGAGATGTGACCAGATTTCTGGAGTGGGAGCCACAAATTCTTCCTTAACATACACCCTTCTCCCTTTGCAACTTTGACCTCAGGTGGGAACCCACTGGTCAATACAATGGGGAAGACATGGCAAATGTCTCATTCCTAAACTATTTTACATAACAGCTTTTGGTCACGGGTGTTCCTGAGTCCCCTATATTTGTGTGTTGCTGACCCAGCAGTTAGCTTCTTTTGGCCTGGCAGCTTCAGGCGGTCTCGTCAGAAGGCTGAGGTACAGGGGCATCTGGATGGCTCGGATGGTTGAGTGTTTGCCTTCGGCTCCAGTCATGATCCCAGGGTCCTGGGATCGAACCCCATATTGGGGCTCCCTGCTCAGCGGGGAGCCTGCTTCTCCCTCTCCAGTTCCCCCCTTGCTTGTGTTCCCTCTCTCACTGTCTCTGTTATAAATAAATAAGATCTTAAAAAAAAAAAAAAAAAAGGAGGCTGAAGTACAAAAAGGATCACTGATTTGTCCAGTGACACAGCAAATGAATAACTAAGCCGGGCTGAATGTTCCCAACCTCCTGATTTGTAATATGGCTCACGAGAACATACTGCTTCTCTCGGGTGTGCTGCTTTTAAAAAACACGATTTCACTGTGAGGTAAATATGTAGGAAGTGTGATTTCCCTAATAGTAGCAGGTGGGACCCATTTTACGCTCTGAACTCCCCAAGGCACACCACACATGGAAGACAATAGCCAAGCTTATTATATGGTCTTTATTATTAAAACATTGCATTTCCAGTCTAGAGAGGTTTCCACCAAAAGCCAAACAACACCAAGCCCATTTCTCAATCAATCAATTATCAGCATTTTCTGAGTATTTACCCAGCACTTCATCTTTGTACCAGTGGGGTCTCACAACAACCCTGTGAGGTAGGCCGGCGCTCCTTCTGTTTCTCCCACTAAAGGAGAAGGCAGGCAAACGTAGTCTTTTGCAGAGGTATACAAATATTTGGTAAAATTAAGAACAAATCTGAGAGGGTGACTGATAAGAAGATCTTTTCATTACAGACATTCATTCTATCCAAGCAGTGGGGGAAAAGAGGAAATGGGGAATTTCTGCATTGCTTCAGGTGGAGAAAGACACTAGGATGCCTGCCATGAAAGAGCCTTAAAAATGATTTTATAAAGTATGAAACGTAGTATTTCACCCCACTTCATAGAACACTTCTCTCTTAACTACGCAGTTTATCTTACTGGATCTAATTGCATCGAAAACAAGCTTTTGACTACATTCTAAAAAGACTAGAAATGAATCAACTCTGTAATTGGCTTATTTATAAATGCAGCTTTGTTTCATACAAAAGGAGCATAAAAGACTATCAGCAAACCAGTTCTTTTCTTTTAACTGAAATTACACATTACTGCTAGATAAATTTTCTGAGACAAGACTTTGATTAAAAAAAAAAAAAAATGTCAGTGGCTCCCCATTGCTTCCTGACTAAAGTTTAAACTCCTTGTTCTAGAGCTGAAAGTGCCAACGTCTTACCTGCCTCTTCAATCTTGCCTTAATTACTAAACTTGACAAACTCTCCGTTAGTCTTCTGTTCTCTAACATGTCATCTTGTCCATGTAATCATAATAGCTCACCCAGCTGGAAGTGACCTTTCCCTCCTCTGAACTTCTACAGACTCAGCTCACCACCCACAAGGAATTCATCATCCTACCGCCTCATTTGTGTGCAAGTCTTACCTACCTTCTGATAGTGAAAGCCAAAGACTATTTACACACACACACACACACACACACACACACACACAGGGAATCTTTATCTCTTCCATTGTCTAGTACAAAAGGTACTTGGAATTATTTGCTAAGTGAAATATACTACGAAGATCTACTATCTGAAGAATCCTTATAATGAATTATTTTATAACACAAATTATCACACCCCCAATTTGGCTTGAGTTTTTGGACACTTGATTTTTTTTTTTAAGCTATACACACCTTGATCATTATCACAGTTTATGTTTTGTACCATCTACGTGACATCCATATTATTTCAAGACTTGGGTAACCTCGAAATGTATAAGGTGGCATTCAGCTTCTACCAAGTTTATATTTTAAATTACAAAAAAGATACCTACACACACACACATACACACACATCTCTCTCTCTCATACACACACACACACACACACACACACACACACACACATATGTATTTATATACATAAAAAAGTTTCGCGATTAGAATCAAGAGACAACCCAACTCCATCAACAGTGCTACGCAAGAGAGAACACAGTCAATAAACGGAGTAACTCATTCATTAGATTTTTTCCCTTCGTTCTCCTATAATTTAATAACATTATTCGCACTGAGCCAGTAAAGAAAGCAAGTGATTTTGAGCAGCAGCAATCTAAAGTGGGCAAGATTTATAAGGCACGAACTCAGTTGCTAAGAGACAACTCCATTGCTTTATTTTTCTTCAATATTTCCCTCCTCTACTGAGAAGTTCTTTGGCTCAGAAGGAGCAGAAAGCGTGAAAAGAAGCACAGTGGCCCTTTGTTAATCTCAGTAAGTTATAGGAGTGTATAGTGCTTTCTGGTTTATAAAAGGCTTTCACATACATTTCTTCCTTTGACATAAGAAACAGAATTAAATACTAAATAAAAGTGAAGAGTACCTTGTCTGTAATGAGTTTGAGTGCTTAAGATCAAGGCTATTAGCAAATATTCAGGCAGAGTAGAGGCTAAAAAAGAAAAAGAAAATGACTAGTTTGTGTGGCGATAAGAGTAATATGTATTTTTAAAAAATTGAAAATAAGGCTAGAAGAGGCACAGTGGAGAAAAATCTACAGAATTTTAGAAAACTGAAGACATTTGAAATTAGATTGGCTAGAGACTGAAATGAGAGGCTAGTGCAGGCGATGAAAGAGTGCAGGACACTGACAAAGGGAGAGCCCTGTGGTTTGGAAAGTGTCCCTTCATCAGCCTGTGGTGCTGCGGAATGGAAACCCAGAAACGGTGCTTGAGAATACACCAGAACCCTGCGGTGGAGACCGAACAAAACGCCGTCAGGGATTTCGTCAGAAGCATAATCCATTCATGGCACTGGCTGGCAAGGCTGGGGAGCCGGTAAGAGACACCCAGGCACCTATGGAACAAAAGAAATATTTGAAGTTCAAAATGATTCTGCTGTTTCTAGCGTGGCTATACAGCAGTGTTTGAGTTTATAGGAGAAGTAGAGTCAGAAGCATAGAAGTCAAAAATAATCTTTACTCAGGAAGAAGACAGCAGTCTTTGAAGAACTCAGGAGGTGATCTGGGCGAAGACCGGAGATACCATGCAATTCTTGATTCCTTGTGATTAACTCTGAATTGCTCACTGTTTGGTAAGAAAAGATTGAAGACCCGTCTGTTTTGCCTAGAAATGAGGAATACTCACTCACACCTGGCCCTATTTCCACTGCTCTGACTGCAGAGCTTAAAAACGTACCATAGACGGGGGCTCCTTACTCTCACGGGGCTATAAGGTTATTCTTGTGCTCTCTTAACCAGGACTCCTCACCCTTTGCACCTGTCGGTACACATATAAATGATAATATTTGAACAAAATGCTGGTGTACATGCTGGGCGCCCCGGGCCCTGATGGCTACCCAGAGAGCTAATGGGACATGTATCATGGCACATAACCAATAGGCCATGGCACACCAAGCGGAAACTTTCTCTGACTACTCAAGGAGGTAAGTCATAGGAAAAACCATTAAAACCCTCCCCTGAAATTGACTTCAAAATCATGTCTAAGTTTGAAACAACAACAACGACAACAAAAATCGAACACTAGCATAGTCTCACCCTGACTTTAAGATACCGAGTTTTAAACCATGAAGTACACTTTGGACCTTCCAAAAGCTATTCTAAAACTAGTTTGGGAGACTTACGACTCTAGGAAGATGAGGTAGGTGTACTTTACTCCTTCAGCTAAGCACAACAAAAAACACTGGACAACCCACAAAATGGGAGAAGGTATTTGCAAATTATATTTCTGATAAGGGTCTAGGATCCAGTCTATGTAAAAGAACTATTATTACACAGCAATAGGAAAAAAACAACAACAACAAGTACAAACTGGACCAATGATCTGAATAGGTATTTTTCTATAGGAGATACACAAATGCCAGTAAGCACATAAAAAGGTGCCAACATCATTAGTCATTAGGAAAATGCAAATCAAAACCACAATGCGATACCACTTCATATCCACAAAGATGACTATAATCAAAATGATGGACAGTAACAAGCATCATCAAGGATGTGGAGAAAAAGAGCCCTCGTACATTACTGGTGAGGATGCAAAGTAGTGCAGCTGCTTTGGAAAACTGTTTAGCAGTTCCTCAAAAAATTAAACACAGAGTTACCACATATGGTCCTATGTGACTCCTAGGTATATAACCAAGAGAATTAAAAGCATATGTTCAGGGCGCCTGGGTGGCTCAGTGGGTTAAGCCACTGCCTTCAGCTCAGGTCATGATCTCAGGGTCCTGGGATCGAGTCCCACATTGGGCTCTCTGCTCAGCGGGGAGCCTGCTTCCCTCTCTCTCTGCCTGCCTCTCCATCTACTTGTGATCTCTGTCTGTCAAATAAATAAATAAAATCTTTAAAAAAAAAAAAAAGCATATGTTCACACAAAAATGTGTACATTAATGTTTATAGCAGCATTGTGGCTAAAAAGTATAAACAACCCAAATGTCCATTATTGCAAGTGGATAAACAAAATGTGGAATATATTTGTATAATAGAATATTATTTGGCAGTAAAAAATAATGGAAGTATTGATACATGTTGTAACACAGACAGACCTTGAACCCATTACGCTAACTGAAAGAAGCCAGACACAAAAGGCTACATATTACATGATTCCACTTAGGTGAAATGTTCAGAATAGGCAAACTATGGATACAGGAAGTAGACTGGTGGTTTTCAGCGACTGGAAAAAGTAAGGAATGGGAAGTGATTGCTCTTGGATATGGGCTTTCTTTTTTGGGATAACAAAAATGTTCTGCAATTAGAATGATGACGGAGTCACAACTTTGTGAATGTACTAAAAACTTCTGAACTGCTTAAAAGTACGAATTTTATGGTATCTCAATTTAAGACAATATCTCAATTTAAGACAATAATATATCAATTATAAAAAAAGACGGATTAAAAAAAAAAAAACCCTGGACATTACATATAAAATATAAAAGAAGACTTGATAGGTTGGAGACAGGAGGGCAGACTGGGTAGGGACCTCAGGACCCAAGAAATGGCATGATAGTTGAGTTACTTGGCTTTTGTTTTATCTGTCTTGCCTGTTTGTTTGCCTCATATATCTTAGACTTGGAGCTAAAGAAGCCAGCAACCCAGAAACACCAATGGACAGACAGGAAAAAATAAATCCCTCATAAAAGCATGCTGGCTCCACCCAAAGGACTGGGGAAGGGACAGCCTAGCAAGCCAGAAAACTGTCAGACAATAACTGCTTTACTCCAACCAAACACCACCCTCACCTGTCAGCAAACGTTGGGGCGGTGGGGGTGGGGTGGGGTGGGTCAGGGAATGGGGCTTGATTTCTATCCTTGCTGGGCTATGATGAGGTGCCATCAAAGCACCAAAAAGAGGATCAAGGAGGTGGGGATGGGAAAGTACTCGAAGATACAATGGCTGAAGACTTCCCAAATTTGACAAGAAACATGAATCTATAGATGTACATACAAGCCCAGGGAATGCCAAACAGGATAAACCCAAAGAAACTCACACCAAGATACATCATAATCAAACTTCTGAAAACTAAAGAAAAGAAGAACCTTGAAAGCAGCAAGAACAAAAAAAAAAAAAAAAAAAACACGACACCTTACCTATATGGGAAAAACTGTTCAAATGAGGGCAGATTCCTCATCAGAAATCATGGTGGCTAGAAGAAAGTGGCACAGTATTTTTCAAGGGCTTAAAGAAAGTAATTGTCAACCTAGGCTCCCACACTCAGAGAAAATTCCCCTCAGGAATGAAAGGAGATCAAGACATTTTGCAGATGAAAGGAAACTCAGAGAGTCTGTTTACCAGCAGACCTACCCTAAAGAACAGCTAAAGAAAGTTCTCTAATCAAAAAGGAAAAGTAGGGACACTTGGCTGGCTCAGTCAGTGGAGTGTGTGATCTTGGGGTTGTGAGTTTGAGCCCCACATTGGGTGTAGAGATTACATAAAATAAAATCTTTTTTTAAAAAGTATTTAAAAAAAACAGAAAGAAAAAGGGAAGAAGGAATCTTGAAATCTAAGGAAAGAAGAAAAATATGAAGAAGCAAAAATATGCATATGTACGTTTTTTTCAAGTGCCTATGGAATAAATGCCAAGATAGACCATATCCTGAGCAATAAAATGAACATCAATGTTAAAGCTAATTTAAAGGTATTTAAAAAAGATTTTATTTATTTATTTGAGAGAGAAAGAGCATGAACAGGGGGAGGGGCAGAGGCAGAAGCAGATTCCCTGCTGAGCAAAGAGCCTGACATGGGGCTTGATCTCAGGAGTCAGGATCATGACCTGAGCCTAAGGCAGACACTTAACTGACTGAGCCACCCAACTGTCCCCCCATCAGTACAATTTATTAAAAAATCAAAACAGGGTGTTCTTCAACCACAATGGGATCAAACGGGAAATCAAAATAACAGGAAAATCTCCAAACCCTTGTAAATGAAACATCACACTTCTGAATAATTCATGGGTCAGAAAGATAGTCTCAAAGGAAATAAAAAGGTACACTGAACTGAATGAAAATGAAAATACAACATATCAAAATTTGTGGGACACAGCTAAAGCAGTGTTGAGAAATTTACAGCACTAACTATATGCATTAAAAAAGAGGAAAAGTCTTAAAACGATAAGCTAAGTTCCCACCCTCAACAACCTAGAAACAGAAGAACAAATAAACCCAAAGCACAAGGAAGGAACAATACAGATGAGAGCAAAAATCAATGAAATTTTAAACACCACACGCTTGTTCTTCACAAGTATCAGTAAAATGGACAAATCCATAGCAAAGAAAAAAGGGAAGAGACACAAATGAGCAGTATCAGGAATGAAACAGGGCCTAGCACTTCAGACAACAGAAGAATAATAAGTGAAGATTACAGTCCTACACACATAAATTTGAAAACTTGGATGAAATGTACTAATTCCTCAAAACACACAAACTACCACAACTCACCCAATAGGAAACAAATAATTTGAATAGTCCCATAACTATGAAACAATTAATTTCAAAATTTAAAAACTCTCAGGAAGGAAATCTCTAGGTTCAGATGGTTTTACTAGAGAATTCTACCAAATGGTTAAGAAAGAATTAACACCAATTAACCAATTAATAACAATTAACACCAGGGTTTTTTGTTTTCTATTCAGTATTTTTTCTAATGGTGTGTAATTTTTTTAAATTGAGGTATAATTTACATATGATAAAAGTCACCTTTTAATTTAAATTTTTCTTTTTTTTTTTTTTTTTAAAGAGAAGAGAGAATATCAGTGGGAGTAGGGTGGGGGAGGAAGGGGCAGAGGGAGAGGGGGACTCTCAAGCAGGCTCCAGGACCAGCTCAGAGCCCAATACCAGATTCGATCTCACAACCCTGAGATCATAACCCAAGCCAAAATCAAGAGTCAGAGGCTTAACCAACTGAGCCACCCAGGCGCCACTATAAGTCACCGTTTTTAAGTGTACAATTCATGATATACAATCTCTTCCCAAAAACAGAACACGAGGAAATACTTTCCACCTTATTTTATGATGCCAGTATTACCCTGCTACTAAACTAGACAAAGACAGCCCCCCCACTGCCCAAAAATTACAAACTAATGCACGTCATTAATATAGACACAAAAATCTTTAGCCAAATAATAAACAGAACTAAGCAATATATAACAAGAATTACACACCATGACTAAGTGAGGGTTAGTCCATGGATGTAGCAATAGTACAATATTTGCAAATCAAGGTAATCCTCCATATTAACCAGCTAAAGACAAAATCACATAATTATATCACTTGATGCAGTAAAACCATTTGTTAAAATTTAATAGTCATTCATGATGGAAATTTCTCAGAAAAATAGGAATAGGAGGAAACTTCTTCAGTCAGATACAGCTAACGTTATACTTGATGACGAAAGACTGAATGCGTTCCCCCTAAGATCAGGGGAAACACAGGATGTTTACTCTCATCACTCTTATTTGACATAGTTCTGGAAGTCCTAGCCAGTGCAATATAAGGCAATAAAAGGAAATAAAACACATACACAGACTGGAAAGGAATAAATAAAACTTCTTTTTTGTAAATGACACCACTGTCTACAGAGAAAAGCCCAAGGTATTACCAAAAAATCCAAACAAACAAAAAACAAAACAAACAAACCAAAAACCCCAATAAACAAACAAACTCTTCTTGTACCTAATAAGTGAATTTAGCAAAGTCCTAGGATTCAGGAGAAACATATAAAAATCAGCTGTAATTTCTATACATTAGCAATGAACACAATGACACCAAAATTAAAAAGATAACACCAATTACAATTGCTAAACAAAAAATGAAATACTTAGGTGTAAATCTAACAGACATGTAAATCTAAGAGACAGGATACTTACGCTGCAATTTGTCCCCCCTCATGGACACCTGTAACCACAGATAGTACCAGACCCTGTATGTATTGTTTTCCCTACACTAATATACCTACGATAAAGTTTAATTTATAAATTAGGCACAGTAAGAGGTTAACAACAATAACTAATAATAAAAAAGAAAAATTATAATACATACTACAATAAAAGTTATGGGAAAGCGGTCTGTTTCTCAAGACATCTTATACTCTTCCTCTTGTGATGATGTGAGATAATAAAATGCCTGATGAGAAGTAAGTGAATGACATAGGCATTGTAACGTAGCATGAAACTACTATTGACCTTCTGAGATGCATCAGGAGAAGGAGTGTCTGCTTCCAGACTGCAGATGACCGCGGGTAATTGAAACTGGAAGGTGGGAGGCATCAGGGGGGTGGGGGACTAGTGTACTATAGTAATGGACTGGAAAACTCGACATAGTAAAGATGTCAGTTTTTTCCTAAATTGGTATATGGGTTCAATGCAACTCCTAATCAAAATCAGAGCAGGGGCGCCTGGGTGGCTCAGTGGGTTAAAGCCTCTGCCTTTGGCTCAGGCCATGATCTCAGGGTCCTGGGATAGAGTCCTGCATCAGGTTCTCTGCCCAGTGGAGAGCCTGCTTCCCCCTCTCTCTCTGCCTGCTTTTCTGCCAACTTGTGATCTCAGTCTGTCAAATAAATAAAATCTTTAAAAAAAAAAATCAGAGCAATGCTTTTTTTGTAAATGTAAATGAGATTATTCTAAATTTTATATGGAAAAGCAAAGGAATTGGAATAGCTAAAATAATTTGTAAAGAGAAAGAAAGTGGGAGTAATCAGTCTAACCAATTTTAATCAAGCCTGTGAGATAGTGGTAGGACAGACACATAGATCAATGGAACAGAAGAGAGAACCCAGAAATGGATCCACATAAATATGTTAAATTGTTCTCTGACAAAGGTGAATGTGCAAAATTCAATGGAGGAAAGGCAGGCTTTTAACAAATGGAGCTAGAGCAACTAGACATCCATAAGCAAAAAGTTAACTCTGATCTAAGCTGCATATCTTGTACAGTAATCACCTCAAAATGTTTTGTTTTCTCTTTTTGTATTTTTATTATTTATTTATTTGCAAGTGAGTGAGCGAGAGCAGGAGCAGAGGTGAGGAGCAGAGGGAGAGGGAGAAGCAGGCCCCCCACTGAGCAGGAAGCCCTATGTGGGACTCAATCCCAGGACTCTGGGATCATGACCTGAGCCAAAGGCAGAAGCTTAACCAGATGAGTGACCCAGGTGCTCTCTCTTTTTTTTGCTTCTTATTTTTTCAATTTATTTTATCAAAGTGTATTGTTGACTTAAGTGTAAAACCTGAAACTATAAAACTTTTAGGAAAAAACTTCGATAGAAAATTTCTGGGATCTAGTCTTGGCAAAGAATTCTTAGACTTGACAGCAAAAGCATGATCCAGAAAAGGAAACCTGATACACAGGACTTCACCACAATTAAAAACTTAGGCTCTTCAAAGACCCTGCCAGGAAAATGAAAAGACAAGCTACAGACTGGAGAAAATATTTGCAAACCATGCATCCAACAAAGGACCAGTAGCTCAAATCTATAAAGAACACTCCACATTCAAGTTAAAAAGCAAACAATCCAATCAGAACACAGGCAAAAGACATGAAGAGATACTTCACTGAGTCAGATATACAGATGGCAAATAAGTACATGAAGAGCTGTTCAACATCATTAGCCATCAGGGAAACACACATCAAAACGGCAGTGATATGCCACTATTCATCTAGCGGAATGGCTAAAATTAAAAATGGGGACACCACCAAATGCTGGTGAGGATGTGGGGAAACTGGAGCATTCATTCATTGCTGGGAAGAAGGTAAAATGGTCTAGCTACTCTGGAAAACAGTTTGGCAGTTCCTTAAAAAACTGCAAATGCAACTATCATCTCACCCAGTAATTGGACTTCTGGGCATTTATCTGGGAGAAATGAAGACTTATATTCAAACAAAAATCAAAACATGAATGTTTATAGCACCTGTATTTGTAAGAGTTAATAAGTGGAAACAATCCAGACGTCCTTCAACAGATAAATGGTTAAACTGTGGCACTTCCATACCATGGGAATACTACTCAATAAATTTAAAAGTATCAACTAATAAATGCAACAACCTTAATGAATCCCCACAGAATTATGCAGAGTGCAAAGCCAATTAAAAAAAAAAGTTGCATATTGTATGATTCCATTTATATAGCATCTGTGAAATGACAAAATCATAGAATTGAAGAACAGATTAGTGGTTGTCAGGGGTTAAGGAGGGGGTGAGGGTAGAAAGCGGATATGCCTTTAAAGGACAGCATGAGGGATCCCTGCAGTGCTGGAAATGTTCTGTATTTAGACTTGTATGTGTCAATGTCCCTATCATGGTTATTATACTATATAGTTTCCATAAGGTGTTACTATGGGAAACTGGGTAAAGGGTACATGGGAACTTTCTGCATGATTTCTTAAAATTGTGAATCCATAATTACTTCAAAATAAAAAGTTTAATTAGCAAAACACTACTTTAAAAATCCGGGGATATAAAAGGCTATCGGCAATTACTATGAATTACAAAAAGCAGACTTCAGTATTTTAATTAAAAAAAAAAAGAGGAAATTAATTTCAGGTACTATTTATTATTAAGTCAAATTTTAGTTATGAATTGAGGAATGGAAGGGAAAGAAATGGGTTTTCATTCACAAATCCCAATTCAATTTCCAGGAGAAAAATCTATGGAGATACAGACAAACCTATATATCTGAAATAAACCTCAGCTCTTAAAAATTTTCATTTTAAGAAGGTTCTAAAAGAAATGCATTCCTTTATAGTTGCCTTTTAAATGTTATCTGGACCCCTCAGAAAAAATATATGGCATTTTTAACCAAAGTGCTTCCTTCACAGAATAGCTTATTCCAAAGGAGTGGGTCACAGGTACAGTTAAGGGGGCAGGGGGGCAGGTAGAGATGGAGGAATTAAAGGCATTTGTGGTAGAAGGAATGAGGCTCAGGGAAAAGCTGGGGCAGCTGGCCGAAGAGACAGTGGCCAGGCTTCACACCAGGTCTCCTGATGTACCACTGACTTCTGCACCCTGTATTCAAACCCTTGTTCTGTCTCCTTTCATTGAACTTGAAGTAAATGACACAATCTCTGTGTCACAATTTCCTCCTCCTCAAAAACGGAGATAAAATTTTCTACCTACTGTCAAACAGGATATTTGCAAGGATAAATATCTATACAGCTTGGAGGAGATGTTTGAAAGAAAGGTCCCAAGAAATTGTATCTGCAAAGGTGGTTCATTTAAAACATTCAATTGAAGTTCATTTTATATGAGCAAGCTTGCATATGGAAGACAGTAATTTCGAAGGAGACTGGAGGAAGGGAAAAACAAAATGAATGAGAATCAAACCAAGTCAATATCTTGTCTATATCTCCTTGGTTGTCCTCAGGTTACCCGTGGCAAATTCAGCATTGCCAAAGGCATGTGGTGCCCCAATCCACTAGCAAAACCTTCTCAATAGAATGGATTTGCCACAAAGGACTATGAATGGTTGAAAAACGAAACAAATAAATCAAAATCTCAAAAGCCTGCAAATCCACTAGGGACCCGGGGAGTGATTAAGCTCTTTGACCGCAAAATTCACAATTTACACTCATCTTTCTATGTCCCGTAGTCCATAACTTTGCATGTAACTGGTACTCGGCAAGTACTAAATTGAACAAATGTATACAGATACTACCTATTATTCCAAGTTTAAAGGAATATACTTGAAGTGTTTCAAAAGAGAGGTTTATTTATTTATTTAGGGGTATTTATTTAGCCTCAGCCTTGTAATTTATTGAACAAGGCTTTTATCAGTTTTTCAATTTATAAGAAGCTAAGTTATGTAAATAGAAACTTTTACTGATAATCTGAAGGAAAAAAAAAAAAAGCTTTCAGAGACAGAGCCTGAACCTGGAAGGCCATGGGGCTGGAATGTGAGAAACCCTGAGCTTGGACTGACAGCAGGTATAACAGCCTGCTTCTTGCCAGTAATTTGTAATTGGATTTTTTTTTTTAAGTTTTAATTTTCTAATATTTACTCACCAGTATCCAGTCTTGACTTGATATGCTGATACCGTGGATTCTGTGGTATTCTTTTGGTCAGATACTAAAAAATAAGAAAATTCACAAGTAACTGAGTTAATATAAAAGTAAGGGTGACAAAGGCAGGAAAGAATCAGATATTTAAAAAATAGAACGGATGCTAAAATTTCATCAAATTTAAAGAAGGAAGGAGCTCTAGAGGTCCAACTGTCCCTTCAGTCAAGAACTCTTCATGACAGCATTTCCCCAGGTGAAGATGGTTATCTTGTTTCTGTCAAAATATTTCCTTTTTTTTTTTTTTTTTGGTCAAAATAATCTCATAGCACGAGTAATTTGGGGGTGGGGGTGAAGAAAACTCTTAAAGATGATTTCTGACATTGAGCCAAATTAGTTTCCCTCTAAGTTCCATCCAATCCACTGTCACAACCCAGAATAAGACACCCCCTTCCACCCCTGCCTCAAGAAATCTGTGAAAATAACTAAAGGCAGCTCTCTCACCCTTTTTAGTTGTACTCTTTGTACGATGATTTCTAGGCCATTGCCCCTGGACACCCTCCAGATTTTATCCATCTCTTCCCTGAAAAGTAGCACTTGGACCCAGACCTGGGCACTGTGCCCAGATGCTGCCAGGCCAGGACCCGGTTTGGCAGTCCTCCCCTGCTGCTTGCCGGGGTTCTGAGGCTCCACAGATGTCACTACAATGGTGTCCACTCTTGGGGCAGCTGAGGCTCCTCTCGGCCCAGGGTAAGTCTGTGGTCATCCAAAAATGGCTATTGTCCTGTACTCTGGGAGTGAACTCGAAGTCCAAGCACAAGACATTTATGCATATTAAGTTTCAGGGATATTGGCGAAAGCCATCAAAGTGAGGGGAGGCTGGTGAATTGACATTTCCAGATACAGCTTTCTTGCTTGGGCCTTTTTCTGGCCTACAAGAATGAACATCATTCGCTCAGTCACAGGCAACTGTGGAACAGGAAACTAAAACTGGCCAATACGCTTCTGGCTTCATCTTCCGCCCCTCTCGCACGTGTTCCCTTATTGATGTTGCCCGAGTGCTCCCCTAACTTGCGGCGCTCACTTAAGTCTCCAGGCTTAACAAATGTCTGCCTAGAATGCCTTTCCTTGACTTGCCCTTAGGCAGAAACTTATTTCCAATGTAAGCTGTCCAAGGTGGAATCAGGCATTTCTTCTCCCTGGCTCCCAGAATACCCTGTATCCCTGTTTACAACCTGAGCTGCTTCTCTAGATTTCCTCTAGATTTCCTCAAATCTGTATTCATCCAGGACCTAGTACACGGCGGACACATTTACTGATATGCAGTCAACAAATGAGTATCTAGAATGCAGGGTATAGGGGCACCTGGGTGGCTCAGTTGGTTAAGTAACTGCCTTTGGCTCAGATTATGATCCCAGGGTCCTGGGATCAAGCCCCGCCCTGGGCTCCCTGCTCAGTGGGGAGCCTGCTTCTCCCTCTGCCTGCTGAACTCTCTCTCTCTCTGGCAAATAAATAAAATCTTATAGTATCTTATAATAATCCCCCGGTTCCTTGGAAGAGAATACCAAACTTTATTATTTTTAATTACTGTAATTAATTAATTAATTAGAGAGATAGTGAGAGAGGGGACACAAGAAGGGGGAGTGGGAGAGGGAGAAGCAGGCTTCTGGCTGATCAGGGAGCCCGATGTGGGGTTCGATCCCAGCCTCGGGATCATGACCTGAGCCGAAAGCAGACGCTTAACGACTGAGCCACCCAGGTGCCCCTATTATTTATTTTTTTAAGTAATCTCTATACCCAATGTGGGGCTTGAACTCATGACCCCGAGATTAAGAGTCGCTTGCTCTACCGGCTGAAAGAAAGAAGAAAAAACCGGATGGAGAACACCAAACTTTAAAACCTGTATCATCTGCCCTTGAAAACACAGTTAGCTACAGCATGTCCTGCTGGCCAGAGTTTTAGACTTCAGAGACCAGGAAGAATTTTTTTTTAAAACTGGGGGCACCTACAGAGAAAAATCAACATTTAATTTTGCCAAGAAAGGACATTAAAAAGAAAGCACAAAACTCATAACCACCATCTGATGTTTTAATACCTAAAACGTAAGAAAGAAAAAAAAAAATCCCAGAATAAAAAGATTGGTCTTTAAGTGTTATTAAAAAACTCATGACATTGTCTGTGTTTTCCATTTCACTCCAGGCAAGTGAACACTTAGCACTGGGCCTCAGATGTGTGTGTGTGTGTGTGTGTGTGTGTGTGTGTGTGTGTGTAACCCCTGAGCTATTTTATCCCTCAAAAAAGACTGGAAAACTTCAGTCTCCCTCTGACCAGCAAACTGCTGTCTTTAAGAGAAACTGACTCTGACATCGATTCCAACTCCTTCCTAGATGAAAACAGAAGATTCTTAAGTGAGAGAAGGGAAATATCTAAAGACTGAAAAGGGGAACTTTAGAATAAGATCCCCCCATAGGAAAACAATATCATAGCAAAACAAACCAAAAAACCCAAAAATGCAAACTAAAAAGCCAGGGAAATCAAGCATCTGGTAAACTGAGTCAAGAAAAGCTAATAGTAGAATTCCATTATCTTAGGCTAAGGGATTTTTTTAAATTTTATTTTTGTTTGGTACTCTGTACTTTCATAATTTCTATATGCTATTTCCTGTTTTTACTTTTGTTTAGTTTTGTTTTCCACTAGTTTCCTAGCAAAATGTCTTTTGAAAAACTCCAGGCTAGTCTGTGCTGAACCAAGGGGATTTGTCCATACCTAAGCCAACATAGCTAAGAAGTGAGGGTGTCTCCTGGGACCAGGTGTGGTGGCAGCAGAATGATGGGGGGAGAGAGTGTGGACAGCTGCAGTCGCTGGGCCCTTCCCGCCCCCGGTTTTCCCTTACAGAGACTAATGAGAAATCCATATGCTGCAGTAGAAAAATGTAGTGTCTCTTTTCCATTTTCCCATTTTGGACCCACTTCTTGTTCCTGACTTTCTAGTGCCAACTAACAACGTACAACTGTGCTTCACTCTAAGCAGACTGCCATAGATTTTATGGAACTGCCATACTTTTTTCCTTAAAATTCTTGTTTTGGGGGGTGACTATTTCTTGACCTACTGACCAACTGGCTTCTTTCAATTACATAAACATCATGGAATGGTGGAAAGTGAAAGAGCTAAGGAAAGAAGCTGTTTCAAGGACTATTCATTCATTCAACAAAGCCTTATTGAGCACTAACCATTCAGGCAACATTTACTGGAGGAGTGAGCTCCTGCACTGAGGACCACAGCCATCCAGTTCTCAGTGGTGCTGGGAAGGAAGATAAACCAACAAAGAGAAACCCCACTTTGCATGATGAAAAGGAGAGGGAAGCAGGGGACAGGAGCTTGCGGAATCAGTTCCTGATCCTGACTAAAAGAGTCAAGAGCCATGTCCTGAGCGGTGACTTCTGGGCCGAAATCTGATGGCCAAGAAAATCAGTCAAGCAAAAGGAATCGTGGGTGGAAGCAGCAGGGTTTTTGGGTGGACCCAGGGCACAGGGGGCAGCATGGGGTCAGATGAGACTGAAGAGGCAGGGAGGGCAGTTCCTCAAGGGCCTTGTATCCATGCTAAGAAACCCAGATTTTTTTTTTCTTTTCCTGTAGTTGACTAGTTCTTAAATGGCAATTTTGTTCCCCCTGCTCCTGGGGACAATTGTCAATGTCTGCAGATATTCTAGGTTGTCAGAACTGGGGGTGGTGGTGGAGATGCTACTGGTATCCACTGAGTAGAGGGCGGGGAGGCTGCCAAACATCCCACAATGACAGGGAAGTCCCCTACAGCAAAGAAGGAGCTGGCCCCAAATGCTACTGGTGCCGAAGTCGAGAAACCCCAGTGCAGATGATTGGGGAGTCATTGAAGACAGTTTAAGGAGAAGTGATGGGATCATCCTTCCATTCTAGAAATCTCACACTGGCAGCATTTTGAAGAACTAATGGGATCGCCGCCATCAAGGATGGAGGCAGGAAGATCAGTTAAGGGGTAGTTGTTCTAAGAAACGTCTGCGGTGCTAAGGGAGTGACAGTAGAGATGACAAAAAAGAGACAGTTTCAAGAAATCTTTTAAAGACGTAAAATCATATGATTGAAAACCGACTGGTATAACGGGGGATGACAGTGATTATCATTCCCCAAAAAAGTGACTTAAGGGGGAAGCATATATTGAAAAAAAACATTATGTTTTTCCTATTGAGGCATGTTAAGTGTGCGATGTCTGTAGGTCATTCAAAATGGAAGTGGTGGGCTGGCTGTTTGGGTCTGAGATCAGGGGGGAAATCTGGGGTTGCAGAAAAAGGACTTGGGGGTTGTTGGCATATAGGAAGCAGAGGAAGCCATACGAATAGACAAAATCACCATCAGAGATTGTGTAAGACGGAGAAGAAAAACCCCAGCACTTAAGGTCAGGTAGAAAAAAGCACCATGCATGAGACTCATGGGAGGCCAGAAGAAAGTGGGTCATGAAAACTAAAGAAGAGTTTCAGGAAGAAGGGAGTGATCAACAGTGATCAATGCTGTCAAGTCCGAGAACAAGAGGTCAAACATGAACAAGCGAGCAAGAATGCAGGTCAAGTAAGAGAATAACAAAGCAAATTTGGATTGAACAAAGCAGGACATTGTTGACGACCCTGGTGGATGAGGTTATAGCAAATAGATAGAAGCAGAAGCAAAAACAGCAGGTTGTAGGAGACCGGGAGGGAGGAAAGAAGATAGTAGCCAGATGGCCTTTTGTTTTTTTCCTTGAGAGTTGCTAAGGAATTCGTTTTTGTTGTTGCTTTGTTTTGTTTTGGAAGAAAGGAGAGATTTGAGGATGTTTAGAGGCTAGATAGGAGGGGTTGGAAATGAAGCAATAAGGCATGGACAAGGAGGGAGCGGGAGAGGATGAGGCCCAGAGCCCAGGTGGAAGGTTCTGCTTTGGATATGTATTTAACGTAAAGATATCAGATAGGTAATCATGATGAAGTTCATCGGGAGGATGGAGGAGGCTAAGAAAGTTCATGTCTGTGGTATTATCAGTGAGCAATGAAAAATGTCAAAGATCCTTTGAGGGTTTAGATCCCTAGAAAGGGTCCAAAGATAATGTCTTTTCTGTCTACCCATGCCATCCATCACTTCTACTTGTCTTTCAAGACCCAGCATAGACGTATCTTCCAAGCAGACTCCTTTGAAGGTCCCGGCCAGATGGAAGTCTCTTCCCTGCCCAGATGGTCACAGCACTTTGTACGAATCACACTCCTTACTTCCTGCACTTGGGACATGGCTTGACCTCTTGGATCTCTGTACCTGCTGCAGGGCCATCCACCAGTGTGAGCAGTAAGGACTGCCTAATGGATGCATTGGCTCTGAGCCCTGAACAGCACAGCGGGATGCCCTAGGAACCCACATACGGAGGTGGGGGGGCGGGGGGGGCTTGAGGGTGCGAGACTTTGTGGAAGAAATGGCACTGGAACTGGGTTTTAAGGGTTGAACTTCTATGAATAAAAGCAGGGGGGAAGGATGGAAAAGTATTCCAAGTGGAGAAAATTAGAGCAGTAAAGCCACTTTAAAAGCATGTTGAAAGAACCCCACATTGTTCAATTTGCTAGAGAAGGTACAACAACAATGAAGATAATCCCTGCTAACATTTACTGAGCACTTAACCATGTCATCAGGAACCTGACTAAGCATTTTACCTACATTATCTCATTTAATCCTCACAACCACTCCTGATGTAGATATTAGTATTATCTTCATTCTACATATTGGGAAATGGGACACAGAGATGGAGTCAGCTGGTGAGAAAGGTGGGACCTGGAATGAAACTGGGTAGTCTGCCTCTAGAGCTTGCCCACTTCCACTCGTTCCAGGGGCTCTGAATACCAGATCCACCAGTGGGTTTTAGATGGCCCATGAGTCCTATGAAACTATGAAAATTTTGTGAATGTGCATTCATCTGCTGAAGGGGTCTGAGATTTTCACTAAATTTTCAAAAAGGTTTATAACCCAAAAAGGGTTAAGAACCATGGGTATATGAAATCCTGTGCTGTATGGTGGGACATGGACATGTAGACTCTAAGTAGAAAAGCCCGAATATAGACTGAGGGTCTGGAGGAGGTCCTGAGGACAATGGAAGGTACCAAAAATACTGAGCTGTGAGCCACATCATTGCAAGAGTATTTTGGCCAATTACTAATACATACAAAGAAAGACTGGGCTTTATGAATGCATGGATGTGGGAGAGGGGAGAAGAATGAGAAGTCAACAATGGGATTTTTCTGAAAGCAAATCACTAAAAAATGAGTGAGATTGTCTGAATCTCAAATTGTTTAAACATGAATGAGCTTTTCTGACTTCCCACCTCTCTCAAAATGAAACTCACAGGTTGGTTGTATTTCAACTGCAACATATATAATAAGATTTACGTTTAAAGGACTTTTAAAAATACCATTATTGTTCAGAATTTCCCTACTTATCTCCTTTGAATAGACAGGAGGTCCCTAAAATGAAGGAAATGAATTCAGTCTTGAAAAGAGTCTCATTTAAGGCAATCTCACATTTAATACAGGTCTTTGAAAAGAGAACATTTTTTTTTTAATGGCAGTTTTAATCTGGTCCAATTTTACTGATCTCAAACACCAATCTTAACCCTGTATGCATATGTAGCAACCCCACTTTTTTAGCAACTACTACCTACGGCTGATTGTATTTTTCAAGACGTTTGCAACAGAATTTCTCATCTCACTTATACTGTGATGTTGAAACTCCTCCCATGGTGGGGTGGGCCAATGTCCCCTTTTTTCCCCCACACCCCCCACACGCATGCCTGAATCTGGATGGGCTTGTGACTATTAAAGTGCTGCCTTATGACTTCTGAGGCGAGATCATAAAAGGCAATACTGTTCCACCTGGTTCTCCTGGGATACTTGTTCTTGGAACTCAGCTACAATGTTGTCAGGAAGGCCATGCCACATAGAAAAGGCCATTTGTAGGTGGTACGGTTGATAGCCCCAACTGAGGTCCTTGCCAACAGACTGTAACAACAGCCATGAAGAAGCCTTCAAGAAAACTCTAGCCCTAGCTTCTGTCTGCCTGCAAAACCACGTGAGATCCCAAATAAGAAGCACCTAGCTGAGCCTGGTCAACCTTCAGAACCAGAGATCATAATAAAATGACTATTATTTTAAGTTACTAAACATGGGGTGATTCATGATAAGTCAATATATAAGCAGAATACATATTCTAATATATAACTGGAATGTCTTCTGGGTATCTGCACTTTATTCCTCAATCCATTGCGACATGGCTACTGGTGGCATTCTACTATGGTTCCTCTGGTAGCTAGCCAGCATCAGAGAGCCCCTAATTGCTGAATATAATGCTAACTTTCCATTATTTAACTCACTCGACCTTTCGGTACCATTTGACACCGGTATATAGTGTATATACTGGTATATAGCCCCACCTTCTTCAGTTTCCACTCCCTTGGCTTCAGGGATATCGCTCTCCCCTGATTCTCCAATGACACATGGATCATTTCTGTCAGCTGCTTAAACACTGTGATCCCCAGGATTCCATCTTCTCAATCTATAGGTTCTCTGAGAGCCAAACACTTAGGTTTAATTCCATTTATATGCTTGATATCCAAATAGGGAACCATGGCCTGACTTTTTCTCCCAGCTCAGGCATATATTCATTTACTCATTCAACAGATGTTTACTGCATGCCACGCAGTGGGACAATGCATACAAGGACCCTAGTTTATGTTCTCGTAAGTATGCCAGAAATAAACAAATAAGTAATTAGAGATTACAAATAAAATAATTACAGATCATGAACTACTGGGTGAAGACAGCATATTGAACACATGCATTGAATTTCACTTCCTTCCAAAACCTCAATTTTGTCTTCTATTTTAAGGACATAAAGCTCAAAAAACCAGAGAGTGGGAGAAGTGACAGCAATAGATTTTTGAATTCTAGAAAGCGGATCAACAGTGAAAATGACTTGACTGATTCAAGAAAGTCAAAGGGAAAGCCAAGAACAATTCTTAAAAGTCTTAGGAATTGACAGCCTCAAGCACCTCCGGAAGTGGGGAGCAGAAGGAGTGGCTCAAAAAAGGAAGACTGTTTGAAGGCTGATTGAGAAGCAACTTGATCTCCAAATCCCTGTTCCCTGTGCGCTACTGGGTGACTGCCCCTCCCCCACCATGGTAGCTCTCTATAGATTTATTCCCTGAGAAGGATTTCTGGACTGGGAGGTCTATAGACAGGGAAAGGCAGAGATATCATTACCGAAAATAGGGATATTAAGTGAATGATGCATACTAATGTTGAGATTTAGCTCCTAGCCCTAATTCCTCCAGGAATTCAGGTAGGCTTTTACTCTCAGGAGACTGAAGGAATTCTCTGAGGAAAATCACCAGCCTAAGAGGAAAGAGCTGAAGGTACAGATTTGGGAGGATAGTTGCCCACTGAGATCTTCCTGTAATTAGGCTCACCATCAGAAAGTTCCTCTCAGGGCGCCTGGATGGTTCAGTGGGTTAAGCCTCTGCCTCAGGCTCAGGTCATGATCTCAGGGTCCTGGGATCAAGTCCCCACATCAGGCTCTCTGCTTAGCGGAGAGCCTGCTTCCCCCTCTTTCTCTGCCTACTTGTGATTTCTCTCTCTGTGTGTCACGTAAATAAATAAAATTAAAAAAAAAAAAAAAGCTCCTCTCAAATATAGATTCCAATCACCTGTTTAAGTTTCCATGAAATGAAGTGAATTGTGGCCCCCCAAAATTCACAGCAATTCACTTCACTTCATAGCAGTGTTCTGAGGCTTCTTTTAATCCTAAATTATTAATTTATGTTTCTGAGTCATGTTGAAGCCCTAATCTCCAGTGTAACTGTATTTGGAGACAGGGCCTTTAGGAGGTAATTAAGGTTAAGTAAGATCATAAGGGTGGGACACAAGCGCAGTAGGAAGAGACACCAAAGAGCTCCCTCTCTGTACAAGTACACACAGAAAGAAATCGAGGAACACACAATGAGAAGGCAGCCATCCGCAAGGCAAGAGAGACCTCACACTAGAAACTAAACTGGCCAGCACCTGGATCTTCAACTTCCCAGTAGTCCAAAACTGCCAGAAATAAATTTCTGTTGTTTAAGCAACCTAGTCTGTGGCGTTTTGTTATGGCAGCCTGAGTTAACTAATATTAATCTCTAACAAAATGAAAAGAAAAATAGCAAGAGGAAAGAAATAAACTATGCAGGGGGAAAAATATTTCCAAAAACTATAACCAGAGAAATGAAAACACATATACACACAAAAACTTGTCCACGAATATTCATAGTAGCATCATTCATAATAGCTCCAAAGCAGAAATGATCCAAATGTCCATCCGAAAGAACAAGCAAATAAAATAGGTATGTCTATGTTAAGGAATATCATTCAGTAGTAGAAAGGAATGAAGTACGAATACAATGATATAACCTGGATGAACCTTAAAACATTGTGCTAAGTTAAAGAAACCAGTCACACAAGACTACATTTTGCATGACTCCATTTATATGAAATGTAGACAAAAGGCAAACAGACAGACAAATTAGATTAGTGATAGTCAAGACGGGATGGGGGAGACAATGGGAAAATTGAGGATAGCTAAAGGTTATAGAATTTGGTGTAATGAAAATTCTGATCAGTGATGATTGCACAACTCTGTGAATATATTAAAACTACTGAATTGTATATTTTAAATGGGTGCATTATAGCTCATAATGCTGTTAGTAAAAACATTAAAATTTAACAAGTAACACAAATTAAAAAAAAAAAAACTTTTGCTCTACAACAAGACCAAGTACTTATGTAAGAGTTACAAGAAAAGAATTAAGTTGCGGGGAGGGCCCCTTAGGTGGCTCAGTCCCGAAGTATCTGCCATTGCCTCAGGTCATGATTCCAGGGTTCTGGGAATGAGCCCCATGTCAGGCTCCTTGCCCAATGGGAAGCCTGCTTCTCCCTCTCTCACTCCCCCTGCTTGTGTTCCCTCTCTTGGTGTCTCTCTCTGTCAAACAAATAAATAAAATTGTTAAAAAAAAAATTAAGTTGACCTATATTTGTCTGACGTGGAAAGATTTCCAAGACTTATTGTTAAGTGCAAAGAGTAAGTCAAAAAGCCATATATATGTTGTAACATTTAGGTAAAAGAAAACTGCAGGGGCACCTGGGTGGCTCAGTGGGTTAAAGCCTCTGCCTTCAGCTCAGGTCATGATCTTGGGGTCCGGGGATCGAGCCCCGCATCGGGCTCTCAGCTCAGCAGGGAGCCTGCTTTCCTCCTCTCTCTCTGCCTGCCTCTCTGACTTCTTGTGATCTCTTGTGATCTCTCTGTCTCTGTCATTTCAATAAATGAAATCTTTAAAAAAAAAAAAGAAAGAAAACTGCAAAATAAAACTCTCTACATACACACACAAATGCACACAGAACATTTTGGAAAAGATAACTGGAAACAAATGATAAGTAGTAATGTAGGAAAATTTTCCTACATTATTTATAAAAATTTATTTATAAATTTTGTTATGAGATAAAAAAGATATAAAAATTTATTTATAAATTTTTTATAAATTTATAAACATTTATAAAAAATTTATAGAAACTGCCTTCAGCTCAGGTCATGATCCCGGGGTCCTGGGATTGAGCCCCGTGTCAGGCTCCCTGCTCCTTGGGGAGCCTGCTTCTCCTCTCTCCCTCTGCCAGCTGCTCCCTTGCTTATGCTCTCTCAATCTCTCTCTCTTTCTCTCTGTCAAATAAATAAATAAATAAATAAATCTTAAAAACAACAACAACAACAACAACTAAAATAGGGGCATCTGGGTGGCTCAGTACAACTCTTGATTCTGGCTTAGGTCATGATCTCAGGGTTATCAGATCAAGTCCCACACTGGGTTCTGTGCTTGGTGTGGAGCCCGCTTGAGATTCTCTCTCCCTCAACCTCTGTCCCTCCTTCCCTCCTCCTCGCTCCCTCTCTAAAAACAAACAAACAAACAAACAAACAAACCAAAAAACCACAAAAAAGAAACCCCACAAAAAACTAAACTAAAATAAAAAATACTGACAATACCAGATGTTGTCAAGAATGTACAAAAACTCATCTCTCATTCACTGGTGATGAGAATGTAAAATGGTACAGTTCACTCTGGAAAATAGTAATTTCTGAAAAACTAAATGTAAGCTCACATACAACCTAGCAACTATACTCCTAGGCATCTATCCCAGAGAAATGAAAATTAACATCCATATAAACAGCTGTACCCAAAAGTTGATATCTTTATTCATAATAGCCCCAAACTGAAAACAACCAAAATATCCTATAATAGTTGAATGGTTAAACAAACTGTTATAAATACATACCACAGAATACTAATCAGCAACAAAAGGAATGAACTATTGCTATAGGCCACAATTTGGGTGTGTCTCAAGGACATTATTCTGAGTAAAAAAAGCCAATCTCAAAAGGTCACATATCATGTGATTCCATTTATGTAACATTCCAAATGACAAAATTACAGAAATGGAGAACACATTAGTGGTTGCCAGGGGCTAGGATGGTGAGGTAGAGAAAATGGAAATGACTAGGAAGGGACAGTATGAGGGAGCTATTTGTGGTGACGGAATAGTTCTGTATTTTGATTATAAATCTAAACATGTGAAACCTGGATTATATTAAGCCTACACATGTGAAAAAATAGCCTAGAATAATACACACATTGTACAAATGTCAAATTGTACAAATTTATGGCTTTGATATTGTATTATACTTACATAAAATATAATCAATGGGGAAACTGGGTGAAGGTACATGGGACTATACTATTTTTGCAACTTCCTATGAATCTACAGTTATTTCAAAATAAAATTTTTGTAAAAGGACATCAGAGCCCAAAACAGGTCTTAAGAATTAAGAACACACACACAAAAAAAAAAAAAAAAAAAAAAGAATTAAGAACACAACAGCAGAAACTAAATAGGATTAGAAGATAAAGTTAAATAAACAAATCTCCCAAAGAGAGCAAAAAGACAAAGATAAAGATGTGGAAAACAGGAAATAAAATTTAAGAAAATCAGAGAACCAATCTTATAGAAGCGACATGAAAATAATGATTCTTTTTTAAGATTTTATTTATTTATTTGACAGAGAGAGATCACAAGTAGACGGAGAGGCAGGCAGAGAGAAAGAGGGAAGCAGGCTCCTTGCTGAGCAGAGAGCCCGATGTAGGACTCGATCCCAGGACCCTGAGATCATGACCTGAGCCGAAGGCAGCAGCTTAACCCACTGAGCCACCCAGGCGCCCGAAAATAATGAATTTAAGAAAGAGAGAATGGAGGGAGGCGTGGGTGGCTCAATGGGTTAGGCCTCTGCCTTCGGCTTGGGTGGTGATCTCAGGGTTCTGGGATCAAGCCCCACATGGGGCTCTCTGCTCGGCGGGGAGCCTGCTTCCCCCTTTCTCTCTGCCTGCCTCTCTGCCTACTTGTGATCTCTTTCTCTCTGTCAAATAAATAAATAACTAAATAAAAACAAAACAGAGAGAGAGAGAGAGAATGGAGAAAATAGGAAGGAGAAGTCAACAACAAAATAATTCAGCAGAATTTCACAGCATAGAAAGACATGAATTCCGGTGCCTACCAAAACATGTGAAGAGACCCACAGCAAGGAGTATCTTTTTGAAACACAACACTGGTAACATAGAGAAAATTCTACAAGCTTCTAAACAGTAAAAATCAAGTGAAATACAAAGGTATAGCATTGCTCTGGACTTCTCCACGGCAACAGTGGATGCTAGAAAACCATAATGCAATGTTTTCAAAATGCTGATGGTTTCCAACCAAGAATTCTACACTTCACCAAAGCTGCAAGCAAATAAATGTGAAGGCAGAATAACGTTTTCAGACATGCTTAGCATTTTAGACAGAAATAAAAAATGGTTATTTCTCATGCACTTTTTTTCAAGAAATTACTGGAAAATGTGCTCCACTAAAACAAGGAAGTTGGATGTCTTCCTCTAGAACACAAATGTATGACCACACAGAGCATCCCAGCTCTGGTCCCCTACACTCCTCTCTCTCCCACATTCCTGATCTCATCGATAGCATGGGCACTGCTGAGTAGCCCAAGCTGGGAAACTAAGTCATCCATTCCATTCTCATTTCTCAAAGCTAATCATGAAGTCTTAATGATTTAATTACCTAAATATTTCTCATTTCTGTCCCATGTTCCATGACCTTCCTTTAGGTCTATATGGTAAATACCACCTAACCCATCTGCCTACCTCAGTCCTGGCCTCCTCAACTTCACGATGTGGCTAACAGCCCTCTGCCTAAAATGCAAATCTGACCACATCGCTCAGTTACTGAAAAGTCCTCAAAAGCTTCTCAAATTCAGCAGGCAAGATAAATATGGGGTAAACGGCCACTCTCCCCAACTATCTCCCCCACCTTCATAATAGAGATTATATTTGATCCTGGTATTCTCCTGCAGAGCCTCACAACTTTCTCTGCATAGCTCATAGCCAACCACCATGAAATGAAATAATTTGCAACTCCTGTTCGGTATAAGGGCCCAGAAGACCCTGCCAGACTTTACTCCAGCTTTTCTACAGGGAACTAACTGTCCACTCCCAGTCACCTCGCCATTTCAGACCATGTCCAGGACCGAAGCTTCCCTCACTCCCTTGAGTCCAGTCTCTGTGCTCTGGCAACCTGTTCCCCAACCACGCTGTATTCAAATTGTTTCCAAGTCTCCCCCCGCCAGACTGAACTTACTAAAGGGCGAATGCCTTGTCTTACTCTGTGCTTCTAGCACCTGCTGCCACTTAAGAGTCCAGTCAACATTTGTTGAAACTAAGTGACCACAAATATCGCAGGGCACTAGAGGCGGAACAAAGTTAAAGGTCCTATCGGGAAGAGGGTAAACTAAGGTCAAATTCTGCGTCCTTTCCAAATGGCTTGATCTGCTTATTTCTTCTCTTCTGCATCCCCATAATCAGAAATGATGGCTGCTCCTGATTTTGCTCCTTCAGTGTTCCGGGCGTTCATTCACGTGTTCATTATTTTGTGTAACTGCCGCGCCTAGACTGGAAGCCCTTTGAGGGAAGGGGCTGTGTCCTCGCGCACTTCGCGGCTCTGGGCGACAACCGCCAGCGCTCAGTGAGCATGTGCGGGAGAGTGGTCTCTCCCCCACCGGATCCCGGCCTCAGCTCGGAGTCCCCCAGGCCCGCCCCGCCTCCCTGCGCTCTCCAGACCCCTCCTCACGCCGGCCGCTTCCCGCCTTCCGGCCAGCGGAAGTCGCTAGCTGCTCTTCCCTGGCCACGTGGAGCCTTTTCCGGTGCGCCCGCCCCCTCCGGCTCTCCGATCCGGACCTGGCCCTCACCTCAGGATTCCCAATGTGCCTCCGGACAGACATATCTGCTCCAAACGACCACGCTGGGATTCTAGCCTCACCGGTAGCCTCTAACCCTAGCTTCCTACCCATCCCCCAACAACCTCTCTCGGCCGCCTCCTTACAACCTCTACTCCGATTGGCCTCCTTTCTCCGGCCAGCCAATGGAGGCCCTGTTTACTTTGTCATTGCGGGGTCAAGGGAGAGCGAAGCGCCGCTCAATGGTTGCCACAGGCAACGGGGGACGCCAGCTGCGGAAGCCTTTTGTGCTTTCGGCGGGTCCCCGCCGGCTGCTGTCTGAGCGCGGGAAGAGGGGCGCGGGGGAGGGGTAGGCTAGCGCCTGCGCGTGAGCGGATGCGCAGAGCCCAGGGAGGGGGAAGGGCGGGAGAGCAGAAGGCGGTGGAGGGGGACTTTAAGGGGGAAACAAATATTTCTAGGTAATGTGCAGGCACATATGTGACACAGGGCACCCTCCCCTCCTGAGGCCATCTTAAGCAAACATCTGGGCTTCTACAATAGGGAAAAGATCTGAGACAGAGTGGTTCAGCAAGAATGGGAATCTCAAAAAAAAAAAAAAAAAAAAGAATGGGAATCTCTAGTTTATTATTTTCGGGTTAAGTTAATATGCAAATTATGCAAAATATCATGGGTAAATACAGTAATTATTGTAGCTTTAAAAGCTTTTTAGCTAGCCAGGGAACGGCAGCCCTAATTGCAAAGCGCACACACCATTCTGTGATTCATCATTCATTTAACAAATATTTAATAAGCACCTTATGAGAAAAGCTGCAGTTGGTTTTGTGGAGGATGGGAGGATGACTAAGAACCAGTCCCGTTGTCATGGAAACCATTGTGACTCCTGCCATCAGCTGCCACCTGTTCTTATTCCAGATCTGAAAATTAAGTCCTAGCACCTTTACAAGACTATCACACACACAGTTTGACTTTGGCTCCAAAATGTCCCACCAAATCCAACAAAATTATTTATTTTGACATGGGAGAACAACACAATAACCCTTTGTCCTTTGCTCTAAGTTGTTTTTCCAGGAATGGAGAAAGGTTACTCTGAACTGTTCATATTCACTAGCTCTCTGCTTGTAATAGCAGGGTCTGTGCCGGTGACCCATTCAACAACGTAGCCTCACATGCCCTTGTCCTTTCAGACACTTCAGCCTCCCACCCAGAGGGCCACACCTTAAATGGTGTTGCTTGACCTCTAGGAGTCTAAACTGGCCACAGCTGTCTCTTGCACGTTCATTTCCCGAATTTCCCTAATGTCCTCCAATCCTTTAATCCCTCTAAAATTACTAGTTTTTCATCCCTCCACTAGAATGAGGAGGAGTTTAGAGGCTGCAAAAAATGGGAAGGGGGGCAGTGGGGAGGATATCTTACTATTCAGAGGCTTCTGGACACTTTGCTACTTAGAACGAATACTTACTGGTGTGGTGTGGAGGTGGGGTGATGATGGAGATTATGGGTAGAATAAGTAGAAGAGAGAGGAGAGAGTGAGAGTAAGATACTAAACTAAAAGGTAGTAAAAAGAGAAAAATATTCTTCAAAACGTGTAGGTTAAAGGAACAGTTATATGCGTGCAAGGAAGTAAGGAGTGCAAAGAATTGGAAGGCATCAAGGATGGCTATAATTTTTCCAACGTTGGGACCAAGTAGATGAGTGATAATGCATGAATCAAGTTAAAGAACAATGGAGGTCAATAAATCAAAAGAATAGAAAGTGTAAGACCCCAAATCCTTTTGGAGTAAGAAGCTCAACTTCCATTCTTCACTTCTCTATATGGTCGTTTCCCTTTTTTCCCCAGAGGGTATGGGAATATCAGGTTCGTCTCAATACTCATTTTGGTTGTCAAATTTGGGCTGCCTGTAAGCATGCAGAGAGATTATCGAAATGTGGGTTTTGGGGTCCAGTCATCAGAGATCCTGATTCTGTGTGTCTAGGGTGAGGGTTTAGGGTTTTAAATACATGTTTTCCCTCTCCTACTCTTTGATTCTGATGCATGGAGTCCAAGGGCCACACCTTGAGAGGCTCTGCTGTAGAAGAACTTCTTATTTTGCCTCAGTGGAATCCTTAGAAAGCTTAAAGCTATAAATCAAAAGGCTTTTAACATGATGAATTTCCCTTCAAGATTCCTTTTGGGTATGTAGAAAAACTGCCTCATAATTAAAGCAAGGTGCTTACTGCTAATATGAAAAATAGATAAATGTCATAAAAAGATAATTCATAGAAGAAAAGCATTTAATAAACATATGAAGAAACTTCCAACTAATAATGAAAGAAATATAATATCGTGCAGCTAGATCTCATTTTTCAGCTAACAAATGGGCCAAAGTTTGTGTTCTTCTCTCTTTTTTAAATGATAATGCTCAGTATTGGTTAGTACATGAAACAAGCATGCTCATACATTGTTAGTGTGACTGTAAAGAAGTATAACCATTTTGAAAAGTAATTTCAGAGTAGGTGTCAAGAAGCCCTCAAATCTTAATATTCTCAAAATGTCTTCTAAGGAAATAATCAGAGAGAGATGCAATGATTACACCCACAGATGTTTACCGTGATCTTTTTAAAATGATGAAAAGTTGTAACAACTTAAATGATCATCAGTTAAAAAATGATTAAAATAAGTGAGGGCATATCCACAAAAAGTAAAATTATGGAACCATTAAAAAGTAAGTTTCAAGGAATAATTAAGGCAATGGAGAATGATATAAAAGAGAAGTGCTGGAAATAATATTTTACTTAAGATAATCCTGATTTGCGTGGAGAAACATAAAGGTATCCACAGAAAACACTGAAAAGAAAAATTTAAATGTAAGCCGCCTCTGGATGATGGGATGTGGATTTTTAAAATTCTTTACACTTCTGTGTATTTTGCAGATATCCTTCAGTGACTGTGAATTAATTTTGTACTTTAGTAAAAAGCCTTCTCCTTCTAAGACACAAAAAAGCCTGATTCTGATTTCAGCCTGAAAATGGTCTGTGGTCTTTGTCTGGGTGGTTTTAGACCTGAGTTGAATTCTGCGTAATTCTGCTCTGTGAAGTGCTCCAGCTCTCCCGTTCTTGGCAGTAAAAGACCCTCCAGGCACTTGAGTGAGATCCTTGCAATCAGAGTCGTGATTGCTAAGAGGTTCAAGCTTTGTTTGTAAGAGAAGAAGTTCTGATTCTTTTCTTTAAAAGTTCCTGCTTCCACTGATTAATCTTATTTTTCATGAAGTTGGAAGTGCTCTTGTGAACTTCCATTTGTTTGATGTCTTCTTTTTTAACCCTGTAGGTGTTCCAAAAAGCTTTCAGTCTCTGCAGAGTTTGTGGGAGCCCCATATAGGTTAAGTGTGGCTGGCTTGAGAGTAGTTCATGTTTTAGGTCTGCTGTACTAGGTCCATCCCTTCCCCCCAGCCTCCCTTCCTGGGAAACCATGTGGGCATGTAGGTGTTGCAGTCCGATTCTCTCCTGAGCCTAAAACCCTCTGCACCCATCTTCCGCCTGAATCTGGCCTCATGCCATCCAACTGTCTCTCCATCCCCCCTCACCCTCAGCTCTCAGCCTTTGCTGACCGGAGCCCAGCACCTTCCCCTCAGATCTGTCTCATGACATTGCTTCTCAGAAATGGGCCTCAGATCCCTTCCTTGGCTTCATTTACTTTTGTTCCCTAAATAAAGGACTTCTAGGTGTGTAAGGAAGGAATTCTGCCCAATCCAGTCCAGTTCTGGGGTTCTGTCCCTTTCCCCAAGAAATGGAACTGTACTTGTTGCAGTGAACCCACAAATCCCCAGACAGACCCTATCTTGGGAGAAAGTCCCCAAAGTCCTGGGAACAATTTAGTGTCACTCTGTCTGGTGGTAGAATGTGCCCCAAGGGAGTAGCACACCAGGCTCTGAGTGGAGGGCTGACCTTTGCCTGTGTCCAGCTTAGGCCAGAATTGAAGTGCTTGGCCTGGGCCCAGAGGCACCAGCCATCCCTATGGCCCCTCCCAGGAAAGTAATACCCACCTCCCAGGATTTCTCAGGGATCACCACTGGGGACAGTGCTTTCTGGTGATACAAAATATTGGCATCCTGGTTTTGCTTACATAATGGGGTTGGCGTTCCCACATGTGGAGTTCTGCAGCCACCTCTGAGAGCCACCTAGGATGTCCAGCTGTTTGTAGGAAGGATGTACAATGTCCCTTCCTAGCAGATCTAAGACTTCCTTCACCCACTGTGATCCAACCAAGGCCATTCAGTTGTCACATGCCATATTCTGCTTCTGCCTTAGGATATATATAGAGCCACAGCTCTCATTCCAAGAGGACTCTGAGGAGCCAACCTGAATCTCAGAATGTTCTGTCTCAAGGGGAAGGAGGAGGAGTCAGCCGTGAGATACCTGTGTAGCTGGAGACCCCCTGCCCATGAAAAGTTCAGTAAATGTGGATCAAGTGTGTCAGATGTCCATTTTTCAGAATAATATAGAAACCTAGGTTTTCATGTGAAATCCATAGGCCACCAACATATGACATATAAAACCAAGCTATCATTCCTATCCATTATGGTTTTTAAATAAACAAGATCGTACCCATGGTAAAAGACAAGCAAACATTAGTGGGAGTTTTGCTTTTATTTAAGGTGTAGAAACCTGTAGGGCCATTCTTCCTTTCCTATCCATAAAAGTGAATAATCTACAAAATCCATACATTTTCTTGAATGTATGAACTGAGATCCCAAGGCAGCCACATAACCAAATGCCAAAAAGGGGCAAGTCTGACTAAGGAGAAAAAGGGACACACAAGCTGTTTCTCATTTGGCAGAGCACCGGCAAAAAGGTAAGTGTGATAGATTTGACTATGAGAAATCAAGCTTAAATTTTCACAATTTCCTAAACGCTGAATTTGGATTAGTGGATCAGTTTAGAACAACTGGGAGCCTGTGATGGTTAGTTATATGTGTCAGCTTGGCTAGGCACAGTACCCAGATATTTGGTCAAGCACTCTTCTAGATGTTTCTATGGGGTACTTTTTAGATGAGATTAACATTAAAAAAAAAAAAAAAGATTTTATTTATTTATTTATTTATTTAGAGAGAGCACGTGTGTGCTCTTGAGCTTGGGATTGGGGGCTGAGGGAGAGAGAATCTCAAGTAGACTCTGTGTTGAGCAGTGTGGGACTCAATTTCATGACCTTGAAATCATGACCTGAGCCAAAAGCAAGAGTTAGATTCTTTTTTTTTTTTTTTTAAGATTTATTTATTTATTTATTTGACAGAGAGAAAGAGATATCACAAGTAGGCAGAGAGGCAGGCAGAGAGAGAGAGAGAGAGAGAGGAGGAAGCAGGCTCCCTGCTGAGCAGAAAGCCCAATGCGGGGCTTGATCCCAGGACCCTGAGATCATGACCTGAGCCAAAGACAGAAGCTTAACCCACTGAGCCACCCAGGCGCCCCGAGAGTTAGATTCTTAAGCGACTGAGCCAACCAAGGAGCCTAATAGATGAGATTAACATTTAAATTAGTAGACTTGAATAAAGCATATTACCCTTCATCATATGGTGGGCCTTATCAATCAGTTGAAGACTTGAAGGGAAAAAGACTCAAATTCTCTGAGGGAGAGGGAATTCTGCCAGCAGATTGCCTTTAGACTAGCTGCAATCTTCCCTGGGTCTCCAGCCTGCTGCTCTACTCTGCAGATTTTGGACTTGTCAGCTTCCATAATTGCATGAACCGATTCCTTAAAATAAGTATCTTTTCCTCTCTCCCAGATAGGTAGGTAGGTAGATAGATTTATGTCTGTATCTCTATGTATTTATGTTGATTCAGAGTGAAGGACACAAGGGAAGTTTATGTTCATTTCCAAGGTCTTCTACATAGTGTCACTGGGTGCTCAAAAGAAAGTGGGGGGTGGGGGAGACAGGAGACCAGAGACAGCCCCCTCCCCTTGGTGGTCTAGGTTTACAGGAGGTGACTGCCTGATATAGGGGACAGGCACAAATCACCCATATCTTGTGACCTTTCTTTTATTAAAGCCAAAAAGTCTTAAGCCTCTGGGGGAGGGAAAGCAGACCCTCCTGTCCCCAGGGGAGGGGTAGGAACAAATCTGTCTGCATCTGGGGGAGGGCAGGAACCTTCTCACTCTTCTCACTCTCAGGAACCCAGAAGATACCTATTACTTTGGGGGGAAGGATAGAAGCAAAAGCTATATGCTCGCTCTGTGGTTGGGGTGGGGCAGAGTGATCATGAAAACCTCTTGGGTCTAAGAACCTGCACCAACTGAAGCAGAGGTAGACTACCACTGGGAGAGAAACAGGTACCTCTATCCTGCCCAAGGCCCACCAAAGACACAAGACAGAGTTTGGTTACCATTGGGGAGGTGAGGGGAGGAGGGGAGTAACGGTGGAAATGTCCTATTCTCCAGGCCCAGAGGCACAGGACTTGCCTGAGACTGAGGCTGTTGCAGGAGAATCAAGGACCACAACCTGCCTTCCAGCACAGCCTAGCAACAAGCAGCAAGCAGTCTGTTGCCAAGGAGAAGGCAAGACTGTGGAGAGAAACCCCACGGAGTGGTGCAAATATGCAGGTACTGCTGAAAGCCAACGGTAGAGTATTGAGAAAACCCCTCCAGCAACCCATTCCCCACCACACTAAGCACGAGGTGCACCATGGGTAAGGACCTCAACAGCTAAACTCAAACCAGCTCAACTACTGGCTAGATTAACTCAACCCCTTATACCCTAACCCCCCCTCCCCACGGTCCAATAATAGCCTGACAGAAGAGGCAAGCCCACTTCCAGGCATAAACACTATTGATTTCAGTCTCTACTGGCTTCACATGTAATGTTCCACATTCAGTGACAAATTATAACAATATAAAAAGATAAGAAAAATGGGGAGAGAACTTATCAAGTGAAAACAATCAACAGAACCAGATCTCAACAATAAAGATCCATCAGAAAGGAACTTCTACATAAGTATGGCTAATATATGAAAGGTCTAGTGGAAAAAGTAGAAAACATGTATGAACATATGGGGAACTGGGGCACAAAAATGGAAACTATAAAAAGGAAATAGAGATAAAAATATATAATGTCAAAGATGAAGAATTCTTGTAGTCTGTTCACCAGCAGACTAGATACTGTTGACAAAAACATGAACTTAAAGATAGTACATTAGAAAGCATCGAAAATGAAACAGAGAAAAAGATGGGGAAGGAGGGTACAGAAGATAGAGGCTTTTTTAAAAATTTATTTTTTAAAAATATTTTTAATTTATTTGACAGACAGAGATCATAAGTAGGCAGAGAGAGAAGGGGAAGCAGGCTCCCCACTGAGCAGAAAGCCCGATGCGGGACTTGATCCTAGGACCCCGCAGAGGCAGCCGAAGGCAGAGGCTTTAACCCACTGAGCCACCCAGGCGCCCCAAAGATAGAGTTTAGAACTGTGGACAATATCAAGATGATAGACAATAGGGCAAAAGAAATATTTTAAGATAAAATGGCCAGTATTTTTTTTAAAATTAATGAAGGACAACGCTACAGTTTGAAGAAGCTCAGAGAATCTCAAGTAACATAAATACACCAAACCAAAATCAATATAAAATCCACTTACAGACGCATCATAGTCAAGTTGGTGAAAACCAAAGATTTTTCTTCTTTTGAGAGAAAATCTCAAAGACAGCCAGAGAAAAACATTACATACGGAAGAAGAAAGATAAGTTTATGGCAAACTTCTTGTCAATAACTATACAAAGTAGAAGACAATAAAGAGACATCAAGTGCAGAAAGGGAAATAGAAATGTTTTTCTGGAATTCTATGCTCAGTGTAAATATATTTTTAAATGAAGATGATATAGACGTTCTCACACAAACAAAAATTGAAGGAATTCGTTGCCAATAAGCCTGTATTACACAAAAGGTTAAAGGAAGTTCTCTGGCAGAAAGAGTACAGTACTAGTGAAAATTTGGACATACACAAATGAACAGCAGTGGAAATTATAAAATGAGGATAAATATAAGAGATATTTCCCTTTTTTTCTTTAAAAGAAAATTTACTAAGTACACATAGTAGCAATGTATTATGAGATTTATAACATGTAAAATTAAAATGTATGACAATAATAGCTCAAAGCTATTTTCCTTGGGAAAGGAAATTGAGGTCTACTGTTGTAAGGTTCTTAAACTATTCATGAAATGGTTCATTATTTCAAGGTAGACTGTAATAAGTTTAAGGCATATATTGTAAACTCTAGAGTAACCACTTAAAAAAGAATTGTAGCTAAATAACCAATGGTGAAGATAAAATAGATAATAATAATACACAATTATCCCAAAGAAAGCAGAAAAAAGAAGAATACAGATGATATGGAAAAAATAGGAAATGCATAGCAAGATGTTCGGTTTAAATCCAACCATATCAATAGTTAAAATAAATATAAATGGTCTAAACCGGGGGGGGGGGGGGTGGTATCAACAAACTGTCCCTCAGCTCAAATCTCCTGTTGCTTGTTTTTGTAAAATAAGTTTTTTTTTTTTTAAAGATTTTATTTATTTATTTGACAGAGA